>NW_020440681.1:2242-4261 GCF_000699045.2 Agrilus planipennis | reverse complement strand
CTTATTGCATATTACTTTCAACTTTCAATGAATGAGAAATAATATGTTTCTGGAACAACTGCAGAAAATTCTTACAAACGCATTCACGCATTTTTTCCTAATTAACACATTCAAATAGTTCACACGTTATTATATTTCCGTGGTTAATCTACCTACTATGTAAATCGGGAACTGTTATTTACTAGAATTTTATATACGAGCAATATTAATATCTGTTTGTAATCACGTTCTCGAAAACGGTTCCGATTTCGATGAAATTTAAGATATGGAGATTTATAGGGGTAAAAAACCGATCTAACTAGGTCTCAATTCCGTGAAAATTTGTATTTCACATCTTTTCACGCAGTAGTCATCACTTTGCAAATGGCTCAATGGTTAGAGCGTAAGTCTACCACGCTAGAGGACGCGAGTTCGAATTCTGCAATGTAATCAAATTTTTTATTTTGTTTTAGACATTTTGAATATCTATTTTGAACACAACTTGATCACTTAGAAGTAGATGTACAAAAAAAATTTGGGTACATTATTAACTGTCCTTCCTTTTTTATTGTACAAGAAAAGAGGATCAATTTAGTGAATTTATAATTAAGCAAGTACTTCCTGGAATACATGAAAGTGTCTTCAGAGCTGCATTTTTTTTATGAATACCTGTTTAATATTTTATTATCAAGATACAAACGGTACTAGAACTTACTTAATATTAAAAATAATTTTATTATCTGCATATCTTTACACGAATACATTTTGCAATCAAATATATTATCGGACGCGCTGTATATGTTAATTTTTTTTCTGACAGAAAATGACTTTTAGTAATCGTAACCGACTATAAATCAAATAGGCATATGCCTGAAAGTAAAACGATTTAATGAAAGATATAACACTTTTTCCGTTATCTAACGTAGGTGGCCATAAATGTTTTTACTGGTCCATTAAACTAAAAATAAGTAGCATTTTTATTGGCGATTTTTTTATAGCCTACATCGTAAAAATAGCTAACTGAAATAAAAACTGTTATTATTTCAATACGGGTGTCCGAAACTGATCCAAAATAAAAAAAGAAGTTTTTTACAATGTTACATACTTATCATTACCATTAGGGTCATTAAAATTATACTTAGAAGACTACAGATTGGAGTAAGAGCGTCAGCAATTTGTGCTTGGGAAGTTGTTGCGCAGTAAAATAGTGCGCATCCAGTGTGACGTGTAGCCAAAGAGAATTTGTGTTAGACAAATGATAATCAACAATGTGTTATTATTTCTCAATATATTATGGTCAGGCATCTTAATTGTTGCTTGGTTCCGATTAAATTTCGTGTGTTCGACTGTTACGCCGACTGTAGACCATCAATAATATTTACTAATTAGAATCCCTTTTGGATATATAAACGAATGCAATCGGTCGAACATGAATGTTTAATCATCGCCTGGTTTGAATCAATTTATTAGTCAAGACGGCCGACCATCAGAAAAAGTCTCATTCAGTCCTTTCAATTGACCACTTTCAGACAAGCGAAGAAAGACATCAATCAAGATGATGACGGACTTCTTACGGAAATAAATTAAATAAGACCTACAGACGTGAACCAAATGAAGTAATACACATCAGTGAATACGTGTCTAGAATCTTCAAAATTTTCATTTACACCAGTGGTGGCGGTTGGGCGTGAAAAATTAAATCTTATTATATGCCTAAATATCCAATCATTAATTTAATATTTTTACAGTGATTTAACTTATCACTACATAGTATAAAACAAAGTCGCTTTCCCGCTGTCTGTCCCTATGTATGCTTTAATCTTTAAAACTACGCAACGGATTTTGATGCGGTTTTTTGACATGACAACGTCTTATAATTCGATGGAGCCCGGCTGCACGCAGGAAAAAACATGACTCATGCGGCGTTACCTCGCTCTGAGGCGTTCCATTTAAGGCTTGAAGTGCAAGCGAGAGCGCGGAACGAGCGACAAAGAGGCACAATCGGCCTCCGCGTTCGGCAGCGTTCGACATCTGTCTCTC
>NW_020440681.1:0-1471 GCF_000699045.2 Agrilus planipennis | reverse complement strand
GGTTGCGGCGGTACCGGCCGGGAGGCCGGTTTGTATTGTCTAATGACAAAAAAACTGTGAATGTTGTATATAAAGACATTCTGTAGTACATTTAGTATGTTCAGGGGGTATCTTTTGAAGATTTCCCCTTTTCGATAATAATCTAAACAAAACAAAAATATATTTAGTATCAGCATTGCACCCGTGCGAAGCTGGGGCGGGTCACTAGTTCTTAATATTGTTCTAAGAGTCTTGTCGAAATTCAGAGGAAGGGGTGTTTTGAGACTCATTTTTGAGAAACTCTCAGTCATGTTTGAATATTCAGATTTAAAAAAAAATGTGCCCCAAAATACATTTCCGACCCACCACTGATTTATTCATGTACTAGTTAAACCCATCCAAATTGTGTGCCCAAAAATGCCACCACTCCATTCTCAATTTCCAGTTCGTGATGTATTTCCTTGAAGCGGTTACACCATTTTAACATATTATTTAAATTATTTACCGCTTACTCGTGATTTTAGTAATTACCAACACGACCGTTATCTGTAATTTTCTGATGTCGCAACTACCTATGCGTGTGTGTGTGTGTGTGTACGTTACAACTGAAGTTGATGCATAGAAAGGCCCTGCCGCTTCCTCAGGTCATGTTTTCCCCTTTTTACCGCGGTAATTGAATCAAACAAAAAAGTGAAACCGACTTAAACGTGAACATGGATTTCTGGTTAAAATTCCCTTGCTCATACAAAACGCACACACATATATTTATCAGTAGCGGCCCATGGTCATGTTACATTAGAAGACACAACGAAATATAAAGCTTATAAGCTCGAATAAATTGTATGTCCTGTTATTTTGGGGGTCCAGGACGCTAGATAACTTATCTGTCCAATAAGCCGGTAGTTATGCCACGTGGATGGTCATGGATGAAAACCACACCTACCATATAGACCAGACGTTACATCTAGTGATTTTTACCTTGTTCGGCAACTCAATGCATGGTTGGGTCGACAACTTTTTGCTACCAACGAAGAACTTCAGGTGTTCACGCTAACAGTGAAGTGAGGGGAAGCGGTAATTGTGAGCTGTTTTGTGCTTGATTTGTTTTGTATACAACCGATATGAACGAATTTCGCGAACTTCATATGTATATGTATTTTATTCATTTTGATTCGATGTATTGAGATCATTCACTTACCAGCTTTAGACAAAGAAGCATGTTTTATAAATCCAAGCCAAATTATAAACCTTTAATTGTGTTAAATGTAGTTTTGTTGTGTTCAATAATAAAAAGTGATTAACAAAGTTCTGTTGTACTCTATTCGCAACATCAGGCAACTGCTCTAGATGGATGAAGAATTTTAAAAATGCCGTAGATAGAAAAGATTATAAATCAGGAGGTAGGAGAATGGAAGGCGGGGTAAAGGTCTAGATCAGGCCTTCTTAAACTATGAGTCGCGACCCCAAATGGGGTCGCGTAGCAAAATTCTGG
>NW_020440680.1:0-4106 GCF_000699045.2 Agrilus planipennis | reverse complement strand
TGATCTTTTTCCATCTTAGCGAAAATAACGAAACACGTCTCAGTCGAATAGCTGCCAAATCCAAACTAACCTATCAATCAGTCTGAAATTCGTTTCGGCGTAGTTTGATAGATGGCAGCACACGATGACAACACCAGTTTCCTCTAGGAACGTCCTCCGTCTTCAAACACGGGTACTTATTGAACCGCCCTCGTATTTTTGATCATGGCAATGGAATGAGCGGTAAATTTTATAATCGGAAACACCCATAAAGTTTATTTTTTCTTAACTTTTTATGAGAAATTAAGAAGGACCAATTATCCGAAATATCCTGACTGAATCTCATTATCTCGGAAAATGTTTTAAGTTGTATGGTTTCAATGGACAATCGTTGGTGACATTGAACCAGACGTCGAAATTGACTTTCAGGCTCATTAGTAAATTAAGTACTAATGTTTTGTTAATGGGAATACATATTTTACCCCCTTTGAACCCGTACGTATAATATAAAATATTCCAGATATGTAGTTCAACTTCAAGGGAATTTTCGATTACAAAATTTTTCGATAATTCTACTGCTTAGGTCAAAAATATGCATATTTATTTAAGAAAACGAGTTAACCTACAAGTAACCTTGAAGATCAAGGATCCAATCAAGATATTTTATTGTCTCTACATAAAAATCAATATAAATATTTTGTTGAATCTTTACAATCTATATATATATGAAAGAAAGTCGTTTCAGTTACACTATTTATAACTCAACAACAGCTGAGCCGATTTGACTGAAAATTGGTGGAAAGGTAGCATACAACCAGGAGACGGACGTAGGATACTTTTTTTCCCAATCCTATGGTGGGGTGCAATGTTTAAATGGAACATATATTATTTGTCGTCAGATTTACTTGAAACTTGGTTTTAATGGTCTCACATTTTAGAAAATTCAACCTCCAATGGGGGGGGGGTTAAAAAGGTGTTGCAATTATTTGTGGTTGAATTTAGTTGAAACTTGGTATATATACTGTTTGATAGTATTAATCCAATGAAAAGAGGTTGCAACGTTTCCACGGGATATATTTTATTTGTACTTGGATTTACTCGAAGGTTACTCGTTGTTGAAATTAAGCAAATACGTGTTTCAGCAATTTTTAAAAATCAACCCTTAAGGATGAAATGTTGTTGCTACGTTTGTATTTGAAATCTAAGATGGCGACATTACATAAAATTAAAACGTTGTGAGGGTGAATTGGGAGTTAAAAGGTTTTATGGAGAAACAATATTAATTTCTGCAAGCTAAGCCGCGGGCAAAAGTTAGTGTGTAATAAAAAGAGATGCAGAGAAGCAGAATTTGAGCAAGTTATCTCTTTTCACTTTGTCTGTACTACTCATGAAGTACTTTCTAACTTAACAAGGGCATGTTAAAAACGCAGCGAATGACTAGAATCCCAAGTGGAAACAAGAACGAAGATACGTCCATTCTCACAGATAATTTATTGCGAACTTTGCCAATACTGATCGTCCTAACTATATGCAATATTACAATAACTTCTGAACACCACTCACTGGTACACATGGTCATAGTTTTCTTCTCGTGTTCTTTTTCTTTTTGAAGACTGTTTAATAATTTAGTAGTACTTATTATTTGAAAGCTGTGCTTACTTTCCTTTTGAACGTCTTACCAGAAATTCTCAAATTAAAAGTCAACAACATTCGTAGGGTATTCAAACAGTTCCTTTCTAAACTTAATCCATGGTATTTATTTTCATTTTTCATGTGGAACAATTGCCATTCTAAATTCATGATCTATTCTATTCAAGGGCATTAATAGGAAAGAGGGAGAAATAGCGGTGGTTTTATATATATATATATATATATATATATGTAACGCTTGGTGAAATTCTGGTCGGTCATATTATTATCATATTATTTTTCAGCCAATAGTGTAATGATTAAATATTAGCGGTACTTACGTTTAGTAAAAATAGATGCAAACTAAACAAACTTCTTTTTAAAGAATGCAGTTTTAAATCGTAGCCATTTTGTTTTACGTTTTTATATACGGAATATATACTTCGTTTAGTTTCTCTAGCGATGTGACCTTTAGTTTGACGGGCGCAAAGTAGAAAAGAACAGCACTAGGCCAGAAAAGAAAGGAGACAACTTGTGGCCTCTTAATTCTTAACCGGCGAGGAGCGTATAATCTGTACAGTACTGCACGGAAAAATTGACCATTTTATCCACTACNAGGTGTGATTAATGTTTGTATGTTATTTAATTGTGAATGAGATATTTGCATGCCTACACATTTAAATTGAATATCATTAAATGGTCTCAAAAATATATCCATCCACTACTTCCAAGTCATGAACCCGCTGATATTATATTATTCTTACGAATAGTATAGGGTAATTCGTTTATTATAACCATTAGTGGCCACATACTATTAGCCTTTTTCGATACAGTTTTTGCTTGCCCAGGTGCAAGAGTAGTGATATTGCCAATTGGGTGGTGGAAAGTCAATAATCTAGTTTTACCTATGCGTGCATGTTGGAGGTACGTGATGGACCACCACGGCAGTAGAGTGAGAGACAAGCAGGGTAGTAGGACGTTTGATTAAAACGGTATATTCCATTTAGACGTTGAGCATTTTTGCTCAAAAAAGACGGAAGAGGTATTTATAGTCATTACACAAAGACGTATGTATTTTGGAAGACGCGATACATTGAATATTGTATGTAAGTTGTATATATTTAGTTCCTGTTTGTTACTCGTTTTGCTGTTTGCTGTTTATATTCATTATTATGTTTATTATATATGTATTCAACTATCCGGAGCCTTTTATTAAACAACCCTCAGACAAGTGAAAAAGCCTACATTACAATTGTTACATTGTTTGATGATTTTGAACCATGCCAGAATATAGAGGAGGCCGAAGTCATCTGTGGGAGTGATGTAGTTTTATCAGAAGCAAGTGAAAAAAAAATCTAAACACAGGCATCCAGGCACGTGCCTTGGTTCAGGTACCTGAAGAACCAAATTCTCAACAAAATAATATGGATTATGGAAAAAGGCATGAGTTCAGCAATGGAATTTCCATTGCGTTCAGCAATGGTAATGCCATTGCGTTCAGCAATGGAAATCCCATTGAGTTCTGGAATGGGAATCCCATTGGCAATTCTCCATTTATTACCATTAATTATTGTCAGTGGTAATTTAATGGCATTTTTTTAATGGAAATCGAATAGAAATTTTTCCTACGGGATAATATTCCGGGTTATTAAATATCGGTGTTCTTCATATTCAGCACGTTATATACACTGCTTCAACGAGATGCCAGTTGTTGGTAGGTATTCCTCTTTTTCTAAAAGTTTTCACCTTTCTGCTATAAAATGACGATGTAGATTAGTCTTCTAAGACAGAGCAAAAATATGTAAAGGGAACTGAGAATAAATCGAAGACAGTATTCAACTATGTGCATACTTATTGGCAATGTACCTGTTTAATCTTGTAGCTAGAAGGAAGTAATGTAGAAGCCATTACCATCGGCTTTACTGGTTGTGGGGCATCACTAATGATGTCGAATAGAACTTAGTAACATGCACAAATGGCTCCAATATTCTATTGTTTCGGGCTCGCGAATCCCGAACCTTCAAGAGAATTTATAAACTTAACAGGGCCACAAGCAGTACTGGCGCATCTTGGTCGCGGTTGGCGTCTCACTGTACAATAAAACAGACTACCACTGTTACTACAACAGGCAACAATGCTTTCGGTCTCGGTCTCTCATTCTCCTTCTACGTTTCCAACTTAATAAATCGCGTCGAACTTACTCGAAGAGTTATTGCTACCTTTACATAAATTTATACAATGGGGGAGAGAGTACATTAGTGGTTAGATGTCCTTTATTATCCAAAGACGACCGTTCCGATTCCTCTAATTTATTGGTGACACCAGTGCAAACAGCGACAGAACTGAGAGACAACTTTGAAATAAACGACCAATTAACAGTTGATACTATAGAAACAGTTAAACAAGATCAACCATTCACTATTTTCTTCTGCCAAAAAAAAAACATTAAATGAACAGTCATTATCATGAGAAAGAACTACAAAATGATATATTAAAGA
>NW_020440679.1:0-4086 GCF_000699045.2 Agrilus planipennis | reverse complement strand
ATAAATTAAACGCTTTTTTGCCAAAAAAAAATCAAGTCTACCCCTATATATTTTTTTATGTTTGTATAACTACGCATAACTTTTTACAGAAGTCAGATTCTGATGATTCTTTTTTTATTTGTCTGATTTAAATTTGAAAAAAAATTACCTCTAAGGGTAGAAAAATAGGGAATGATTACCTGTTTTAAACGCACGGTATTTTTAACATTATTTTAAGAAATATTGGGATTGCATTTTTTTTTTAGATCAAATAACAATTAAAACGGATATCATTATATATTTTGGACTTAATATAAATTGGTTCTACANAAATAACCGATTAATATTAATCAATCAATAATTTTTAGTTAAAATGCTCGGAGAAAATGATCATAATAACAGTTTTCAAAACGATACGTCCAAAGACGAATTTAAAACGGAAGATATCTTAGAATTGAGTAATATATCGGAAGAAAAAGGTAAGCTTTTCAAAATAAAAAATAGAAAAATTGAAAAAAAATATGTTATATATCACGCAGTTGTAAAATATATGGGGCAACGTTATCTAGAAAGGAAATTTTATACTTGGGCTGGCCAAACTTTGGTGGCTGTCCATCCCTTTGAAGAAAACAGCGGGTGCGAGGTTTGTGCAACATTAACCCTTATTAATATACCAGATAAATAAAAGTGATAAACTTATTAGAATTCCGAAAATGTGAGTGTGAAATTTTGATGTTTAAACATGTTTTCGTTAATTATTTTAAAAGTTGACTAATTCTTCCCCCCTACCAGTCACTATGAGCTCGAAATTGTTTCGACTTTTGTGAACAATTTGTTTAACCACTTTCTTTGTGTTAAGAATTGTTTGAAAAATTAAATTTAAAGGAATTGTTTGTAAATAGGTATGCAACACATCGTACACTTCAGCATAAGAAATTGCTGATACTAACGCACGTAATACTACTTTGCACTGTCCTGACAGCACTCATAATTGCTTTAATATACTAGAGATACTGTGTTTTGACGTCGAAGTTCACTTTCTTTGTGTTAAGAATTGTTCAAAAAATTAAATTTATAGGAATCGTTTGTAAATAGGTATGCAACACATCGTACACTTCACACAAGAAATTTCTGATACTAATTAGGTAATACTACTTTGCCCTGAGTTAACAGCACCAGGGGCGGCCTTTGGGGGTGGCGAGCAGGGCAACCGCCCGGGGCCTCGCTCTTGCAGAGGCCTCGCGCCTTCTTGCAGCAATCTAACTTTATTACGTAGTAATTGTACTTACTAATGCTTATTTGAATTTCTTAATAGTCTTAAAAAAGCTGCAAATATGCTGTCTTTTATTAAAATTTTCCAATTATTTATGAATAACTTTATTTATTATTTGTGAATAACTTTGAATTTGTCGTCAAGTATCATCATTAAAACTAATTCCATAAAGACGAGGGCCTCGGTAAGACTTCGGTAACTGTCTGTGTGTCAGTCAGTTAATTAATACAGTTGTAAAAGGTGCTTTTCCGCGTTTATTTTAAGCACGTTTTTACTTCTAGAATTTTACTACGATTTCGGGACAGCCTGTATCTGTATACATATATACAAGATGTCACATATTATGTTAGATTTCAAACAATACTTTTTACAACTATGTTGACAATAAATTGTAATTTATTTCTCTTCACAGAATGCTGACAGTAGAAAACCGTCAGTAAATGCAGTGATTTCGAGGGTCTGGTTCAGATTAACGAACGAAATCGGAAATGCTAACCAAGCGATTGTTATTTCCGGTGACAGCGGGTCCGGGAAAACGTTTTCCGCCTGCCTGGCGATTAAACACATTGCCGACAAGCAGAGTTACGCACAGGGGAATCCCTCGTGTTCTGTCTTGTGGCAAACGTGGTGTTCGGTACCATTACTAACAGCATTTGGTAAATACAGCAAATACGTTCCCCCCTCTCCTCTTAATTATTCATGATTTATCGTATTTTCACAGTTTAATTTGTCGAAATTTTTAATTAGAGAATATGACCAAAAAACTGTCAAAAAATCTTATTTTAAAGGGAATGCTGCTACTGGGTGCAATAACAATAGCTCTCGCTTTGGAAAATTGATGCAGTTACAATATGAAAACAATCAAATTGTAGGAGCGTTCATTCAAACATATATGTTGGAAAAATCACGCGTTTCGTTTCAGAATAAAGGCGAAGGAAATNTTAATAGTATAAAAATTTTTATTAATATTTTTATAATCTTCGTCGTGACTATTTTTTAACGTACCTATGTATAATGTATCATCATCATCATCATAAGGTCGTCAGTCCTAAGACTGGTTGAACACGTACCTCCACTCTTTCCTATCCTGAGCTAATCTTCGCATCTCCCTAAAACTAGAACAACCCACATCCTTAACTATCTGCGAACATTAATCTAATCTAGGTCTACCTCTACCCCTCCTAACTCCTGTTTCTGCCTCTAATATGTCTCTGACCAGACTTTCTCATGCCTAAGAAGGTGTCCTACCAACCTATCCCGCCTATTTTTTATTGACTTCCATAGAGTCCTCTGTTCTCCTATTTTTTCCAATACCTCTTCATCTCTAACCTTTTCTACCCACGATATCCTCATCATCTGCCTATAACACCACATTTCGAACGCTTCTAACCTTTTCTTTTCCGCCGCGCCTACTGCCCATGTTTCGCACCCGTACAATGCCGTGCTCCAAACATATACCTTTATATGTAACCAAAAATTTTATTGTAATTAACTTTGATTGTTTATTTTAATTTCTTAAATCCTAACAGATGTTGGAAAGTTTAGATGACGAAACTCTCAAAAGTCTTCACTTGGATAAAAATGTAGAATACAAAATAGTACCCAAACTAGCAAACTACTTAAAGTCCACTTACGACGATACTCTAGAAGCTATGGAAATATTAAAAATAAAAGAACTGAACGAAATACTCACTGTACTCGCTGTAATTTTGAACTTGGGGAATATCGAGTTTGAACCCTCCTTTGACTACTACACAGTATCGACAGGTATTAAATAATAAACGTATTTGGTGCTCTAATAATATTTTTAATTTATATTTACTATTGGTTTTTCCTTCTAATACGTTTGTTATTCAAAATTAATTTTATATTTTCTACACATATACATGTATAGGTAGTTTAGAATGACATGGACCATCAGGTGCGCGAGATGCGGGCCTTATCGCATTCATTAAACATTATTGAAACATGAAGTTATTTTCTACATTTCTAGCACTTATTTTTCGTATTACTTATATTAACCCATGATTCTGGTCCTCATCGATTCCCTTATATCGATCCCTTTCCTAAACTACTCCCTGACACCTGCTCCTGACTAATTTTTAAGCTATTCAAAGTCCTCTTATCTACCTTTCGTCCCTATTTCCAATACTTCTCCCTGATATTCCCCACTTCCAGCCTCCCTCATATTTTACTATCCCTTTTAACGCATCTACTCACATATCTCCTATCTTCTCTCTAATTACAAAGCCCACTTGATACAACATAAAACCTCTATCTCCTTCTTTTCCTCCTATTCCCATAGTTTCACCTCATAAAACACTATGCTCCTCACAATAACATTAAATAACATCAGTTTCCTATCCCAATTATCGTTCTATGATTCCTGACTTAATCCCAGTACTCTTCTTGTATTTGCCCATTCATATTGTACGTTCGGAAAACATTTTGTCTTTCCCTCTCTGTCTCTACAAATGTAGAAATCAATAAACGAGTAGAGTTTTCTCACTGGCCAAGGTTCATGTCATTCTAAATTACCTCTACCTCTCATTTAATTTCGTTCACGACAATATACACTAGTGGCAAGATGAGAGCCGAACATTACTTCCAACTATAGGCGTGGTTAAAAAAATAGATTCGACCTAAAAATGTGTATAACTTCTACGTTCGGTAAACATTTTACCTTATTTATACAAGAGCTCAAACTACATATATGTATTTCAAATAATTTTTAATCTAGTTAGGCCCCTCTATTTTTAACAGATACCACAGTGTTTGTAGAAAGGGCGACCGATTTGTTAAAAACACAGCCACGGCAATTAATACATTTGCTT
>NW_020440678.1:0-4146 GCF_000699045.2 Agrilus planipennis | reverse complement strand
TCTACCACATCTTTTTCAAAGGGGTCCAAATTAAAAGAAAAACACGCCCCTCAATCAAAACTTTTTTTCTGGTCTATATTTCTCGGAGCTGTCTATCATGGGCTGATGATCCAGTCAAGTAGTTTTGATAAAAGGCAGACCGTCAAGAACGTACTTTTCTATTTGGCATAAGAAGAGTTGTTTTTGATAAAGGCGGCCAGTATAATCTTCCAATTTATTATTCAATTTACGCTTAAGCCTGTTTTTATTGTGAAATTGAAACAAGCAAGCACAAATTATGTCTCGGGTTTCAAATAGAAATAGGATTTAGGACTGTCTGTCAAGGTTCTCGTTCGTGCTTTTAGGATCGCCGGTCCAAAGAATGGTTAAAAAAGCCCCTTCACTCTTTCTAATTTTGAGCTAATCTTCGCACTTTCCATAAAACTTGAACATCCCACAGTTTTAACTATTTGTTAACGGTAATAATCTAGGTTTACATTTACCCACATTAACTCCTATTAATAGTATGTCTCTAACTACTCCATCATGCCTCGAAAGATGTTCTACCAATCTATCTTTTGCCTCTGTCCTCTGTTCTCCTATTCTTTCTATTACCTCTTCTAGCGCCGGATTGGCCCGCGGTGCAGGGGTGCAAATACACCCCGGGCCAAATGACTCAAAAAATGTGAAAAAAAAGTGAAATTAAAGAAAACTTTAAAACAAGAGCAAAGACCGAGGCAAAGACAAACGCTAATTTCCTCCTTCTTAACTTCTTAAATTTATTTAAAAACGAGTGCTGTTAAAATTTGTGCACTTTCCCTTCTAAACCAGGCCATTTGGTTACATCGCACCCCGCGCCAAAAGCTTCAGTCCGGCTCTGACCTCTTCATTTCTAACCTCCTCTATCCACGGTATCTTCATCATTCGCCTATAGTACGACATTTCGAACGCTTCTAACCTTTTCCTTTTCTGCCGCGCCCACCGTACATGTTTCGCACCCGTACAGCGCCGTGATCCAAACATACACCTTTAACAATCTTTTTCGAATTTCTGAATTAACCGTTCATGAGCATTGAAGTGATTTTTTTTTTATTGAAGGCGACTCTACCCTGCGCTATCCTCTGCTTTATATCCTTACTACTCCTTCCGTCTTGACCTGTCTGACTTCCAAAAACCGAAAATCAGCGACTTCTTCTAATTTTTCGTCTCCTATCTTTATATTCGCTCTTTCCCTTCTTTTTTGTTTCTCACATACCAGTATTTTTGTTTTTGTTTTACTTTTGTTTATTTCCATACAATACTGTTGTCAACATCGCTTCCAATTTATTTATTATTATATCTAACTCCTCCCTACTAGATAATAATACTGGTATACTATTATCTACAAATCTAAGCATACTAATCTTTTGTCCTGTTGCACTTAATTTTTCGTATGCCGAACGATGTTTCTTTCATACATATTCACACTTTGGAAGTATTCGAGGTCTACATTTCTGTTTTTGTCTATGAATACCATCTAGATGACCTACTGAAAAAAAAAATGGAATGCTTTCACCCTATATATCTACCCCCTGTTTTTTGCGTGCTTACTGTTTCGTCTATAGTCATAAATGTACATAATGTTTCAAAAATTAAGTATCTCAACAATCAATTGTGTTGCTAATGGTAATAGGAAAATTTCCTTAGGAAATTGTAGAAATAACTTTCCACGTCTTAACTCTTGAGTAGCCATTGTGGTTTAATGTTTTGAAAATAATGTGGCGGTAAGGATTTCAAATGTGGAATGATGTTTAGAAAATAACACAAGTGGCTTGGGTTTAAAGAAGTTGGTAACATTTAGTCATTTATGTTGTTTTGTGTTCACGAATGTTCGCCAGCAGTACGTACTGGAAAGTTGTGTCAGTTAACAGTCGATGTAGCACAAACAAGAAATAGACTCAGTGGTCTGAACAACATTCGCAACTCAATCTTCTTCAAAACCCCAGAGCCAGCTACTGCTTTAAGATAAAACTTTATCGTACAATACGTTGAATTGACATGTATTTCAGTCAATCTCCGGGAAAGGAAGTTTTATCACTTGAAAGGTCATGTTATAAAAGTTTTCTGGTAACTCAGGACAAAACTAGCAAAGTAATTACCTATTTATTTACTAAAAATTCTTTCCATGTTCTCCAACTTTTCTGTTTATCTTATGGTTTTTGTCGTTGATTTCGTCAAGTGTCTGTAGTTTATTAGAAAGAAAGTTCTTTACTGAAAAGTTGGTTACTAGTGAAAAGTTAGAAAATACTTATTTACTACACTGGGAAGTTGTTAAACTTTAATTTTGTAAACTACTTATTCAAGTTTTTACAGCAATTTTCTTGAGAGAAGAATTTTGAGTACATGCGTCAGAAAAAGACATACTTTCTCTAGCGATGTGCCCCTTCCAATGTCTTGGATGCGCGCTGGCAAAATCGTAGGTAGGGAGAAAAAAGCTCATTATACTCTCGACTCTTGTTCACTAAACATATTTTTTCATACAGTACCTGCCAAATTTTGTTCAATCATGAATAGTAGTGCGAGTCGAAAACAAGCGTTAAAGCCTTTAACATGTCTTCGAATATAAATAAACATCTCGTTGATATTTTCAGTAGTAAATGGTACCAATAACAACACTTTTGAACAATGCAATTGTAGTGGATAAAATGGTCAATTTTTCCGTGCAGTACTGTACGGATTATACGCTCCTNATTCTTAACTTCGATTTTCGACCTCTACACTACCTATGGAACGTAAGTGGCTTGTAATAAATTTCAATTCGATTCCTGTCTAGCGGTTGCTAATAACAAGAGTAGCCAGAATCTGACAATTAAATACTGAAACTTTTTAGATAAGTTTCATAATATTTCAGCATCCTCAATAATTTATTGGAATTCGTTACTTCGATTTTCGACCTCTACACTGCCTATGGAACGTAAGTGGCTTGTAATAAATTTCAATTCGATTCCTGTCTAGCGGTTGCTAATAACAAGAGTACCCACCTTCTAACACTTGGAACATTCCCAATGAGTTACAAAACGAATTACTCTTGTGGCTTCCTGAACTAAGTTCATTTACCAAATAAGTGAGCGATTTCAACTTCCAATATGCTTGCTTCTGGTTGGTACATTTCCGGGAACTATCGATAATTTAAATTAATGCCATGTTGAACTTCAACGAATTGCCGAATTATTCTGAGTCACGTCGACCAATATGTTCTGCCTGGAAGCTTTTATAAAAGTTTTGCAAAATTTCTTTTAAAGACAAAGAAAATATTCACTCCCTTTCTCAATGAAATTCTTGTCTAATTAAGTATTATATGTAAAATGAATAATACGAACTTATTTTCCTTTTCTTTGTTTATTTTTTGTTATTAATGCAATGATAGTTTTGATATGAGTATTTATCTACAACTTTGAAATAATTCAAGAATTATTTATATATATACATATAAATTTTATCCACATTTTTGAGTCTGCGATTCACTCTCAGCCTTCAGTTCAATGTTTCATATAAGAATATTGGTAAGGGTAATTTAGAATGACATAAATCTTAGCTTTGTGTCCCGCAGTGACAAAGCAGAGCACAGTTTATTGAATTCTACCACCTAAATACACTCTTCATTATCATTTACAGTCGATGTTTTAGTAGGTTTTCATAATGTACAACATGAATTCAGTAGGGTTCGCCTCTCGCGTACATCTGAAGGTTCATATCATTTCAAACTGCTTATACTTAATTTGAATGCAGCAATTGCAATTTGTAGATTTTGAGGTGAATTATACCAATTTTTTTCAAATTTTTTAAATTGATTTTGTTTTGAATTTCTTTCGAAAAAGAGTCCAATCCTTTCCGTTTGTAATAACGAATATTACATGTGGAATAAAAGTAATTAACGTAATTCTTAATCTTTTTTTATTATAACAAATATGAAATACGTTTCATTTGCTTTTCATGGCTTAATTTATGCAAAAATGGTAATATTATGGCGAGACATTTGTTTTGTATTCAAGGGTCGTCTTTTAGATATTTTTTGTTTGCGCGGAGATTACAATCACTCAGACGGTAATCTCTCTTCCAATTCATTAAATCCTCATGGCAACTGATGAATAACCGTTTATATTATGAATAATTTCTTTCGTGGTCCTA
>NW_020440677.1:1325-4085 GCF_000699045.2 Agrilus planipennis | reverse complement strand
CAAAATCTGATATATCGACAAGCGACAGAAATTGTAACTGTTCGACTATAATCATGTATTCTTTATGAGAAAAGGTAAACTCAAGATCTATATCAAAATAACAGATAATTTCGTAGAGTAATCAATAAATTATACAAATTAGAACAAACGACCTATTTCAATACAACCTTAATTACTAATTTTCATTAGTAAGTTTTTTTGTTATAAGTACTTATAACTACTTAAATTATTATTGGTGGTGTTTGTTTTTCCTTTTTTCTCTGGTATTGTCGCTTATCGCCGTCATTGTCCGGTCCTGGCCGGGATCCTAAAAAAAAGTGTCGTCGGATCCAAACGTACATACATATATATCTTTAACCATGATTTCACTGTTAAAAATCGATCCTAATTTCCTAGAGTAGCGGAAACTTCTAATTTATTTTATTAACTTCATGTGACTTATTTTCAAATAATTAAAATTATTAATGCAAACAAAAGAGCATCTCAATGTGTGTATAAAATATTTGAAATTACAAATAGATCACAGAGTAGCGTTAATGACGTGTTAATGGAGATAAAACAGCTATTGCCTTGAACTTGGCATTCTGATCCAAGTAGACACGTTACATTAATAAAACAATTTTATAAAGTGACCCCGTACACCGACCTTGATTTTCAAAATATGTTAACACATCTAAAACGAGCTCCGCCTTTAAATAAATATTTTAATAAATCGTAATTAATTATTCTCTGTAAAGAGCGATGTAAAGTCGGATATAGCGAATGATCGACGTTTTTATCAGTCTAAATTGTAAAAACAAATGGTACATAGTGTATAAATTATTAAGGGAAGACTAATTCGGGTTTGGAAGGAATAGGGGAATTCCTAAAGTCGTTTTAGAATTATGAGTAATTAATAGAAGAACAGGGGACTGACTGCAGGACTACTCAGCAAAGGACTAGCAAGGACACCTTCTGAGATATGAAAGGCTAGAGTTAGAGGCATATTAGATGCAGAAACAGGAGTAAGGAGAGGTAGAGGATTTTGTAAATAATTTGTCAGAAGTGTGTGTCCAGTTAGTCTTCTAGTGACTAACGACTAACTTGAACTGATGATCCAAATTAAGGATTTTATTTTTTTTTGCAGGCTTTTGCTGCATTATGCGCCCATTCAGTGTCCATATCCGTGGGGATTTGTCAAGGCTACAGTGCAATATTAATTCCTCAGCTGGGTGACGAAGTAACAACTGAAGAAAGTTCTTGGCTAGGTAAGATGAAAATAAAATCAAAACAGTGTAATACCACAGTGTCCACTGATCTACTAGATCAATTCGTTTAGAATGAAATATGTTTCGAATAAAGATTGTAGAGGTCAAGAGGGTTATTAATAAGATACTTAAATTTTAATAAAAATTCTGGGTAATTCCCAGTCCTATATAAATTTTTTGGTTTCTGGGATTTCTCATTATTGCGGACAGATCTTCCGCCCTATCTTCCAACTTTGTATTAGACTGTGATGCAAGCTGGAGGAAAGGGTGGATGCTCCGCATCTTTCTATAAGTTGTGGTAATGATCGGCGATGGTTAGAGTGAATGATAGATGAGTTAGACGAAATGAAGATAGAAATTAATGAGTATTCGTAGAATAATACTGACTAGGCCCTTACCTAAATGATCCTAGCAATAAACTACAGAAAACTGACCAAGGATTAGAGTAAGGGGATTCGAATCCCAATTATTGTAACATAAATCCACAAATTCTGAATTCTGAACCAGCTTCAAGGTTTCTCTATACTTCACGAGTATGTATTATAAAAAAAATCTGAGTTTAATTAACTAAAAACTGTTTTTTATCAGCTTAGTAAGTGTTATCAGTACACAAAGTTGTTATCAATAACTCCGTAGGACAAATCAAGAATGCCACTTGAAACGACAAAGAGATTCAATGAAAAATCGGTGATATTCCTTAATTTGTCGTGTAGGCAGATACTTATCATGGAAAATATTTAATTAGCAATGACGTAAATGCTTTCGCTTTCACATTATTTCCTCTTATTAATGAGATGTTATCGTAATTATCAATCGTTTATTTCCATTGTTGCATAGGTACCGTAATTTTCCTGTTATCAATTATTTTTTTTGCTATCAGGCTATCGCCGAATCGCCGAGTACAATTCAGGAAATAAATTTACATAATGTAGAATAAGCATGTCGAACTCAATTTTTTCGTGTTCGTTTCGTTTGTTCAAAGTCATCCTAAACTAGTCCTTCTGATAGTAAATAAAAATAAAGTAAGGTCATTTTTTACATTAGTTGACAGACGAGTTAAGTCATGAAGTTAAGTCAGGTAATTATAGTAGTACTCACCAAGTAGAATCGTGTGGTAGTGTTAATTCCATGCGGAAACTTATGTAGCTGAAGATACAGGCTCCTAAAGTTTTCTTATTCGGAGGAAATTCCGGTTGATACGGCCCTGGCTGCAGCCTTTAATCAGCTGCTCTTGCCAAATATGCATTGATGACGTCATTGTTTAGTTAGGTAGATTTACGATACACTCGAGTTTCTTTAATGCCCCTGCCCTAATACAGAGCCGGGCAAACTCGGCTCTTTTGCCTCCCGAGTGCTCCTCAAGGTTAACCAAGTAGCTCCTCATTGATCCTGCGAGTGCGAGTGAGATAATTCTTTCCTTTTCTTATCCCTTCCATTTCGTAGGTGAGTCCCCTCTTCCATAGCCAAACCCAATAGTTTTGCGAACGTAGTAACGAAAATTTTCGTAGGTATT
>NW_020440677.1:0-1307 GCF_000699045.2 Agrilus planipennis | reverse complement strand
TTTAAGTTGCGAGAGTGGCTTCGCTCGTCTACGGGATGAAGGGGCTTGATATGGGAGTGGAAGGGAGAAGAAAAAGACAAAACAAAATTATTCATTACTGCTTACTCTCTCGTACTCCTTGAAGGGTATGGAGTGACTCAAACTAACCTCATGTAGCGGCTCCTGCAAAGTTAAAGTTTGCCCGGCTCTGCCCTAATATATTGGAATAATGTTAGGAGATATGTTTTAGGACAAACGATGTTTGGCGGGAACAGCTGACGGAAGGCTGAAGCCAGGGTCGTACCTACCGAAATTTCCTTCGATTAACAAAACTTTAAGAGCCTGTATCTCGGTCACATTGATTTTTAAATAAATAATTAACAAAATTCTAATAAATACCACCAAACTACTTTACTTGGTGAGTACTACCTACCTGGCAAAACTTCATGTCTCAACTCCAATGTCAACTAATGTAAAAAATTATCTAAAGTAATAAGGTAGGACCATGTCGGTAATATAGCGGCCGTTGAAAACACCGTTTACATACATATACAACATATATGTATATGTATATAAAATGGCCGTCAATTACTGGCGATAAATTGGCCCGCGACATTGAACTTAACATTGCAAATTGCAATAACATAAATCGGAGTAATTTTTAAACCGCAAACCTGTATTCAGCAAACGAATTTCACATTTAAATTAACTTTTGAAACATGAAAGAATACTGACGATTCACAAACGGACATTATCTCAGTATATAATCACCCCCGATTACCCTTAAGACGTATTTACAATGGTGATGAAAAACTGAAGATAAAAACCAACTTAGTCTCTGTATTAGTATTAGTTCTTGTCTTGCTTATTCGCTCTTGGTCATGACTTTGCTCAAATACTTCTAGTCTTGGTATTGGTCTTGCTGATGAAGTCTTGGTATTGGTCTTGTATTTTCGCAAAACCGAGACGAAGACTTCAAGATTAAGACCAGTTAGGCTCATCATCACTACATAGTATAAAACAAAGTCGCTTTCCCGCTGTCTGTCCCTATGTATGTATAAATCTTTAAAACTACGCAACGGATTTTAATGCGTTTTCTTTAAAAGATAGAGTGATTCAAGAGGAAGGTTTATATGTATAACACATGCATAATATAGTAGGAAAACACTGATAATTTTAGAGGTTTCTAATGTGATGTCGTAAATAAACACATTTTTTGCGCTCACATTGCAAACGCTGGCTGAACCCTACGAGATAGATCAAAATAATGTACTACAATATTGTACATCTTAAAAGGGTCTACAAAAAAGTCCGGGATGGTATATGTC
>NW_020440676.1:4879-6302 GCF_000699045.2 Agrilus planipennis | reverse complement strand
TTTAAAACCAAATTTTTTGAGGATTCAACGAACATACTAAACCTAAAGACGGTCTCTCTCTTTTTTGCTAAAACTGAACGCGTCATTTGTTTTTTCACAAAAAAAAAGGGTAACTAGCGACCGGGCAGGGACCAAAGGTCGCCAGTTGCGAGAAGAATATCTAATTAAAGGAAAGTGGAGAGTGTAGTAAAGGGTTTACAATTAAGTTTAATCTAAAATCAACAAGCGGGCAAATTTAATTGGCAAAGAAAAACAGGCTTCCTGGATACTCCATTAATTTTTATGCCGAGCCATCTTCGATACTTCTTTTACAACGATACGACGCGAGCCGGGTTCGGATGTAATTACATTCAACGCGTAACCGGTTGGAAAAATCGGGAAACTTTTCACTTTGTTCCCGCTTTCACGATTAATACCTTCCCATTTAAATAACAGCTAAATAACTACCCCCAAAATTAACCAATCGCTTCACAGATTTTTAAGTATTTTATTGACAGAGAATGCAATACAATTAATGTGATTTTTGAATTAGAAGTCGCTGATTTTCGGTAGGTATCTAGGAAACTAATTCTGGATGGAATAAGGAACAGTAGCAGGGTAGAGTCGCCTTTAACAGGAAGAACTCGTAGAAGAAGCATAGAATATGCTCGCGATTGGTTATTTTAGAAATCCGAAATAGATTGTTAAAAGTAGTTGTCTGGAGCACATTTTGTAAGGGTAGGAAACTTGGATGATAGGCGCGGCAAAACAGAAAAGGTTAAAAGCCTTTGAAATGTTGTGTTATAGGTAAATGATGAGGATACCGTGAATAGAGAATGTTAGAAAGATTAGGAGAATGGTGGTCAATAAGAAATAGGTGAGATAGGTTGGTAAGACGCCTCAGGCATGAAGAGTTAGTTAAAGACGTAATAGAAGCAGAAACAGCGTTTAAGAGGAGGAGTAGACGTAGACCTAGATTAGATTTCTGTTCACAAATATAGGGTTGTTCGGAAAGTCATTTCGTTTTTTTTGTGGAAATGAAAGACAGTTTTCGTATAATAAACAAATACAATATTAAATTATATATTGACCGTTCTGGTCCAACACCTTTTGCCATCTTTCTGGTAGTAGCATAATTCCACGCTCATAAAATTTTTGGTCTTTGCTGGCAAAAAAACTGATCGAGGAGGTTTTTGACCTCCTCATTTGAGGTGAAGGTTTTACCGTCTAAAAAATTTTGGAGTGACCGGAACAAATAATAATCCGATGATGCCAGGTCTGGAGAATATGGTGGGTGTAGCATTGTATCCCATTCAAGCTGTAAAAGCTTTTGGCGAGTGACCAAACTTGTGTGAGGTCTCGCGTTGTCTTGATGAAACACTACACCTTTCCTGTTGATTAGTTCTGACCTTTTTCTGTTGAAGTGCATCATTCAGTTTGTCAG
>NW_020440676.1:0-4660 GCF_000699045.2 Agrilus planipennis | reverse complement strand
ACACCTTCTCCATACACATCAGTCAATTTCTTTCTGGCTTGAACAGCATTTTTACCCTTTCTGTAGTAAAACAGTAAGATATGTCGAAAATGCTGCTTATCGCTCTCCATATTTAAAAGGGCACCCACCAAAAACTACTGCGTAGAATTCATTGGAGTTTTTCACACACAAGCCTTGCTATATGAGCTCTCAAAGCATATAAAAATTATACGGCTTAAATGTGAAGTTGGGTGCAAAAGAATACAATTAAATCCTCTGTCGGGAAAAAACGAAATGACTTTCCGAACAACCCGATAGTTAAGGATGTGGGTTATTCTAGTTTTAGAAGAAGGTGAAGATTAGCTCAGGATAGGAAAGACTAGAGGATGGTGATGTTGATAATTAAGTTTGATTGATTCTCCTTTTTCGATGAGAGTGACGATGAAGTCGTGTATGCAACGTTTCGCGGACTGCTGTAGTTAGCTTCCTCAAGGAACTTAGCAAAGTCGTAATGTCCATCGCTGCGTTTACACTTAAGATTACCTCCAAATCCTGGACCATCGCCATTAGCCCCGAATGTCGAACGTTATTTGGATATCCAACAAGTTTTGAAATATTTCCTGAACGAAATGTTACAGTTAGCTGATTTGAACGATTAAATTCGAAAGAGGTAAAGGTTGTGTGTAGAAAAACAATTTTGAAATTTTCCTTTGTTTGAAAATGAAGAAAGGAACGATATCGCACTCAATATTTTAACTGATGGCGAAATGGGGTCCTTCCCTTACAAGTCTCCGGTCCCGTCCGCTTCTCTCTTTCGCACTGTTTTTAACGACAACGGCGACGTGGCCGACGCCTCCCAAAAAATGAACTAATTATTTTTTCTCGCTTTCTGATAAACTGTCTGTCTGTCAGAAGACACCCGGGCTAATGTTTTACGTCCCAAGAAGTATTTCTGTAAAGCGGCTTCTTCTAAGGGTGAGATTTCAATGAAACTTTGTAGGGAATTTTTGAAACATTTGCCCAAATTTTTGACATAGGATATAAATGAGTTCTTTAAAGCCTAAGCACTTAAAACCCAACGTTCCACAAGACAAACTTAAAATGCACTTCGACATTTAAGCTGAGATCCTCAGTTCGAGGCTCCAACTGATGAGAATGGCGCCTTGAATCGACTACTTTACCTCCAAATCTAAAGTAAAGAATAAGGAATAACAAACTTATATGGACCATCCATATGGATTTATATACTGACCCTATATATATTGACTAAAAGTGTTCGGTATCGTTCTTAGTTAAATAAACTTATGTAAGCAGCTGTTCCGCTCTGTCGAAATGGCGTTAGGCAAGTACGCGCGTCGCTTTAAAATGCAGGGCATTCCTTTAAAAAGCATTTTTCCCCTTTCTAATTTTTGCGGCTCTTCCATTTATAAAACACGTTTTCTAAATTGTCTTCCATTCTGCTGAATTCGTTTCTGATTTCCAATTTGCATATTTTTTAATTAGATATTGATCCAGGCGCATCTTTGAACCATTTCTCTTTCCGAAGGAGATCGCTCGCCCAGGGCGCAAATTTCTTTCGTTGTGTCTTAACGGTTTCTTTCGGAAAAACATCTTACTTTTGCTCTTCGTTACTCTCTATTATACAATTTTCAATTCAATGCGAATGAATCTGTTAAAAATTAATTTAATGTGACACAATAAGCAAATTAGTTTATTATTAAGCTAACTTAATGATATGCTGAAGATTATAAGATTCAATCAGAAGGTTCTGTTGTCCTCTTCATTCATTCGTTTTATTTGTTTTCTCTGAAACTAAGTTATATTTTTTAAGTCATGTATTAATTATATTATCCAGAATTAACAAACTGTTCCTTAAAATGTATTGCTATTACTGTGTATTCTTATAAAACCAAATGTGCATAGGTAACATACCAATATACATTCGTTTAGTTTTATAAACTTAGGGTGGCATACAAAACATTCAACTTGTAAGTACTTATGTAATCCTTTAAATTGTTCACTTGTTTGTCAACTTTGTAAAACTAGTTGATGAGGTCGTGATTCTTGACCTGATCCTGTTAAACTTTGAACTACCGGAAAATAGAACGCGTGGCCAGGACGGTGTTTAAGGTCTAGGAATCACTAAAACTATCAATTAGAAGAATAACTGGTTTCAAACAGTCCTCAAACTATACTATTATGCATAACTCTTATTCACCCTATTCAGTATTGCGGGTCTTTAAATGCTAGCGGTCAAAAGGTATTAACGTTTCGTCCTTTTTTAAATTTAACATTTAGATAGTTACACTGGCTTTTTCCTAAAAAAAGGATACGTCATGATAATAAAACTTTTTTAGTCAATGACGTGATATGAGACAACAAGGCACGTAGAAAATGGAAAGATTAGGGAGAGCTAATGGCATTCTTAAAAATGGCGCAATGTAGCATGCGTTACAGTTGGAATCCGTAGGAGATGGGGTAGGTATTACGAGAGGGTGGTTGATGGCGAACTTAAAAATTGAGGGTGCCGCGCTTAACTCCGGTGTCGAGGCAAAAATTCATCATCATTAAAACAATTCTGCAACCCCTTCTGTAATTTTTCATCCTATTTGTTTTTCCGGATATACATCTAAGGAATACCTATCTACTCGCTTACTCTTGTTCGTTTCTTACTAGTATAAGGTGTCTTATTCTCGCTAGGTCATAGGTCAGCGCAAAATAGTGCATACTTTCAGCGATGAACAAGGTAGTTATTTAATTAATTGTTAATTGTTGATATTTACCCTATTAGTCTTTCTACGGCCGCCACTGTTTAAATTTTTCGTCTATGTGTAATAGCTTAGTTGTTGTCGCAATTTCTGTATACGTTGTCAATTCACGCCCAGGACCGGCTTTGGATTGCAACTTCGTCTGGTTCACCATGCAATTCTCTGTTGCATCTAATTAGCTCCCTTTAAACCTCACTACTTATTTTAGAAACATCCTGTATTCATAAAGGCTAATTCGCCTATGTAAGTTTTGAAACTTAACAAGCAAAAAAATCATTCGGATTTTAAGGTTAGGATATTTCGAAATGTTGATGTACCGCTGCAATTTAGAAGCCAAATTCGAATTCACCAACAACAGGTCAATCGGAAACGACATCCCTTATACTTGCTTTCTCTTTTTAATATTTCATGTGGTTATATGTTCTTATAAAACAGTCACAAATCGATTTTTTGAGATTGAGTAACAATTTAATTCGTTTATTATGACTCCGCCTATATTGACCAACCGCTTAATATGAAGTAATTGGTTTTCATATTAAATTTTCTATAGGAAAGTTTAGATATAATGACTCCGTTTAAAATGGTACATCGTTGTATATCGTTTATTATGACTGATTCTCAAGAAATCATGTTCGGCTATAGTGACCCAAATGATTAATAATAACATTTTCGCTCATTTTTCTAACCCTTCTTATGTATATTGATATTACGTTTATTTTCTAATACTATGCTTTGTATGACGCCCGCTTAGTATGACGTGTTTGTCATTTCCCTTCGATGTCATTATAAACGAATTCCACTGTATACGTCAAAATCCTGAGCAGGTAAATACCGTCCTAGTTATGTGTACTCTTCCTAGATCAGGCCCTGATATATTATCTATTGAGTAGAACATTCCCGAAATAAAAATAGGAAAAAATGCTGCTGGTGCTTCTAAGTGCCCCTTGATCGTATGAATGAACAGCTGCCAAGCTAGGCCAGTGTCCCTAATTCTGACCCTTTGACCGTTAGGCTGCATCTCGTCGCTTCATTTAAATTTTAGTTACCTGAGTTATTGTTTAAGTTGGACCCTTTTGTGCTTCAGGACACTCTTTTACATGTAGCAGCCACAATGCGGAAGTAGATCGAGCTAGAGGAGTCGGCCGGTATGTATGTATGTATGTGTGTATGTAGGCTGGTAGGTAACTGACAAAACAGAAAGGAGAACGGGACGGGAAAGCAAATAATCTCCTCGGTCTTATATTAAACGAATTTACGTGTAGCAGGGCGCCCTTTATGTGTACAGACGCATATCATCTATTCACACACTCATACCTACACGTTAGCACAGATGGGACAGGACACCGTGATTAGGTTTTAGGTTGCGCAACTGGACGCACCTTTCTCTTACGTCGAATAAAAAGCCTAAGCGAAAACGGTTAAGCGCATAAATTTATGTTTTAATTGGAAGATGTATTTTTTACTGAATCATTTCTACTTCTTATATGCACCTCTATAAGCCTATAGCTACTTAAAATCTTCCAATAATCATCAGATTATTTTCAGTTTGAGTTGCATGTATAAATTATCTCGTCTCTCTTCCGTAGAGAAAGATATTTAGTCTCTCTCCAGTCTCTTAGAGCCTTTCAGCGTCTCTAACAGTCTTTCACAGTCTCTTAGTTATTGCCTAGGTGTTTTTATGGATCTCTCACAGTCTCTGTATGAGAGACTCGAACGATAAAATTGTTAATTCAGAGATTCGAATCTCTCATATAGAGACTGAATGAATAAAACTGAAAAATTAAGAGACTGGAGTCTCTCGTAGAAAGACTGGGATCTCTGAAATATGTTGAACATTTTCAAATTTTAACCATGTCTATCGAGACACCACTTATTGAGAGATTCGAGTCTTTCGTTCAGAAACTGGATACGAA
>NW_020440675.1:6948-8396 GCF_000699045.2 Agrilus planipennis | reverse complement strand
CTGGGATTTTATTTTTACAAATTCGGGTCCAAATTTTTATTATTTTCGTTTACGAAGCAACGGGTTAGTGGTATAAATTGTAAATATCGCTTTAATATTAGGTAAATTTTCGTTTTTCATTTTCTCCGTGTATGGTTTGTATAAAGAGCAAATAGTAGATGTAGAACTTCAGCAGCAACGTAGGGAAGAAAATATTAATATGATGAGTGTCAGACAAGGATGCACACTGAAGCCGCTACTGTTTAATCTATACATCGAAGACGCGGTAAGCATCATTAAAGACAGGGCAACTTTAGGGATTAATTAGGATTAGCATGCTTAAATTTGCAGATGGTATAGCTGTATTAGCATCTCTAAGCAGGAAGGATGAGTTACTGATAGCTGTAAATAAAATGGAAGCGATATTCACCAAACGTTATGATATGACAATAAATATGCAAGGGTAGAAAAGAAACAAAAATTAGGAGAAGTCGCTGATTTTTGGTATCCATGAAGTTAGATTATTCAGGATGGAAAGAGTAGTAGAGATATAAAACAAAAGAATGACGCAGGATCGAGTCACTTTTAATAAAAACATGTCACTTCTGTGTTCGCGAATGGTTAACTCAGAAATTCGGAAAGGTGTACGAGGCCGGTTCAATAAGTACCCGTGTTTGAAGACAGAGTACGTTCCTGAGGGAAATTGGTGTCATCGTGTGCTGCCATCTATCAAACCACGCCAAAACGAATTTCAGACTAACTGATGGGTTAGTTTGGATTTGGCAGCCATTCGACTGAGACGTGTTTCGTTATTTTCGCTAAGATGGAAAAAGAGCAGTATCGTTCGGTAACTCGCTTCTTGTTTTTGGATGGGAAAAAATGCAAGGTGATGAAAACAAAGTTGGATACTGTTTATTTTCGCCATCTACCGCCATAGTTAGATATTGCTTCAACGAATTTAAACGTGGGCAAAGATCCGTTTTTGATACGAGCGACCAGGAAGCCTGGCAAACGTTGTTACCAAGGAAATCATTTTACGGATTTTTTAGGAAAAGGAAGAACGATCACTGGACAATACTACAGTGAGTTATTGGACCGCTTCGACAAAAAATTGAAGGAGACACGGACGCATTTGACGAAAAAGAAGGTGCGTTTTCAACACGATAACGCACCGGCACATTCATCAGGAGTTGTTGCAGTCAAACTGCATGAATTACGTTATCAACTGCTGCCGCACACCCTGGACTCACTTGATTTGACTCCCTGCGACTTCATCTTGTGCCCTACCATGAAGAAATGACTAGCGAGAAAGAAATTTAGCTCAAACGAGGAAGTCATCGCCAAGACAGGGGGGATTTTGGAGAGTTCGACAAATCTTATTTTTTGAAGAGGTAAAAAAATTGCAGGGACAATGCGAGAAGTTTATCTTTCTAAAAGGGGACTACGTTGAAAAATAAAAAAACAAATTT
>NW_020440675.1:2780-3782 GCF_000699045.2 Agrilus planipennis | reverse complement strand
ATAATAAATTTTTATTTCATAAAAGGCATGTAGAAGTAGATGCAGATGGGTCTTGAATTTTATTACGCAGTCTCTTTAGCATACCAAAGCTTAAAATTTGCTTTCTGACTGACGATAACGGATTCACGCTAATATATTTTAAGATCAACCGCTGCTTTAAGAAAACCGTTTTAAGTTGTAAAGGAAGATAATTTTGCAGTGTTAAAAACCCATTTCCAGATCCAATTCTGAGGACATAACAATACAATAAAAAACATATCAACGTAATTTCTTTTCTCTGGCACATCAACAACCTCTATGTCATCTCCTTCCCGTATCTGTGTTGTGACGAAAAGATAACGGTAAAAAAAGAGGTAATGACGAATTTTCAAGGCAAACTCTCTAAGTGTAACCGATACGCTGTGACTTTAAAACCGATTGTTATTAACTGTTTCACAGAACGTTTTTCGTTTCGTTAATGCCTGTCTTCGTATTCTACTTTATCTGTGCTTCGAAAGACAATGCAGGTACAAATTGAGAACAAGCATGCCGTGAAAATAAACCCATGAAACCAGTGGCGTCTGAACAGGTAGTAATAGTTATCCATTTTTATAAAAAGAAAAACCATTACATCATCAATAGACATCAATGTTATACCTATACAAATAAATTTATTTGTACGCTATTAAAACGTAAGGTATTTTAAATAAATTTTATCTTTTTATTTATCTGTCTGTCGTCTGTACGGCTGAACCAATTTCGACGAGAAAATGATGCAAGCGTGGATAAAAACAAACTACTTTAATAAAAAACTGGTTTAATAATAAAATCATTATAAGCAGTATTTATGGTAGATGATACGAAGTGGTCTGTATTCTGTCGAATTATGGTAACGTGCCTATCACGTTGAGGTGAGCTACGCCGGGATTCGTTTCAGCAAGTAGATATCCATATTTTTAAATGGACCTTGTTGGAGCATACGTAATCCTAAAATGTAGCATCGTACTACAGATGGCGTTTACC
>NW_020440675.1:0-571 GCF_000699045.2 Agrilus planipennis | reverse complement strand
ACTACTGCGTAGAATTAATTGGAATTTTTCACACACAAGCCTTGCTATATGAGCTCTCAAAGCATATAAAAATTATACGGCTTAAATGTGAAGTTGGGTGCAAAAGAATACAATTAAATCCTCTGTCGGGAAAAAACGAAATGACTTTCCGAACAACCCTATAGTTGATTAATAGTATTACTAATGTTTTTGAACTTTTACCGACTAAACTGCTCTCACCCTATTCGATTCATAGTAAGGTCTTCTTCTTGCGTTTGCTGTCCTGATATCCTGATACAATCTGCTCAACAGACCCCAGGCATGCGCGTCAATTTTGACGCCATTTAATTATTGTTTTCTTCAAAAAACTTATTGATGTGACTATTTATTTTCACTTATTTATTCATTTAATGAAAATCATTATTTTTACCACAAATAACGGCAAATTTTATTATAAATGCAATTAAATAAATATGGACGTGATTTTAAAAAGAAAATTTTTTACAAGCCTAACTATGCATATATACATACACGTGCAATAAATTTCATACAACTATAAGCCATCTCACTTTTTACTATAATTAATGGTAAA
>NW_020440674.1:1246-4070 GCF_000699045.2 Agrilus planipennis | reverse complement strand
ACTACTTAATCGTCATCACACACTTTACTCTTTTCGAGAGCTTCTCAATATTCAAATATGTATTTCAATTGAATATACACTATTCAAGAGTCGCTTTCAAGAACTCGAATTTCTTGTGGAAAATTTTTTATAAAACCATCTGAGCAATCGTACCGCACTCTTACGCGGTAACTTTAATTTGATATACGTGCTACATGTGGCTACAACCAGGGTTGCCACCTTTTCAGGCTTTACATAAAGTATTTCTCGACTAAATGGTTCAAAAAAAAAGTACTCAGCATAAAAATAGTGTATTTAATTTTTTGTTTTTAAAACATACTTTTTGTTACACCTAGCAGCCAGTAACAAATTGCTGTCGCTCTTAAATACATTAATAGCCTCTAAACATGGAAAACAAAGATTTAAATGAACTAAAAGTTCATTTTAATTATTAGTTTTAATGAAGCTTTATTCCTGTCGTCCCGCCACTTTGCGTTCATAACAGAGAATACTCTTTTTGTAAATGCTGAAGTGGCCAGAACGGACAGCAAAAGTGACACTAATAGTTTGAACAGATTTGGAAAATCAGGTTGTTCCGTAAATATAGCTTTGACAATGAAACTAGCGTTCAGAAACATAGAAACATTTTCAAAAATATTGTATTGTGCAATATTATTGATGTAAAAATACTCTGAATTTAGAATAATCGCTTACCAAAATTACGATGTTTACTTAAGGCCTTAAATAAAGTATTTTTGCGTACTTAATGTGTCTTGTAAAATATAACGTACGCACAGTCGAAATAGAGCACAATACTTTATAATAAAGTATGGGTGGCAACCCTAGCTACAACCTACGCGAAGAGCTCTTCCGCATTGCTACTAAGTTTAAGTAAATAAACTGTTTTTGCGACTTACATTAAAGCCACTGTTAAAATATCTCCCGATTCTTCAATTTTAAACATAACTTCTTCAACAAACTTTCCCTCCTCGTCGCTACTAAACTGCATTATTATCATCTTAACCTGTTTATGCTTTAATTCAATTCGGTTAGGATGGCAGCAAATCCTACCCCCAAAATTAGTAATATGTGGTATCCAAGTGACGGTGCCGTTTATAAACCCTTCAATTTATGTTTGTATCATATAAATTTAATAATAAACAGAAAAGTTCTCACCGAGATTAGTGAATGTGATATCGTATTCGTGGATACGCCGCATATAAATGCGATTGACGTTTAACGATTCAGCACAGAGGACAATATTAGGACCTAGTCCATTACCTTCAAGCATTAGAGGCAACCTAGTGTCTAATCCCAGCACGTCACAAAACGCAACAGTTTTAAACAAATGTTTCTTGTCAGGAAAAAAAAGTGCTGTTAACTCTATCGACGATTTGGGCCAAATTTCTCCTTCCTTTAAACCATTATTCATAAAAAAAGTTTATTATCTGCATTAATTTAAAATGATTCGCTACTAAAAAAACTGATTTGGAATGGACCTTCAAGGTGGACATATAGGGTGTACGTATATATTATTCCTTTAAAATAAAAGGGGCTTTTGGAACATTACTATCACTAGTAATCGAATATATCGATATACCGATAACTATCGATGGTTCAGTTGCTATTATTGTGGGTCTCTTTTTTACGAGTCCGTTGAGATAAATGAGCATATTAAATATTGACTTACAGAAGGTATGATTTGAAAATTAGGATGTGAGAAATTAAAGTGCTCCTCATCTTCATGTTAATGAGTAGTGGTAAAATGTACATTAATCATGACTTTTATAATGAGTAATGCAACCAATTAACAGAAACTATAACATCTGTATTGAGTAATCGAAATATTTTTCATTAACTATTAGTTTTGTAATGAATATGTGCCTACATATGCATACCTCAAGTGGTAATAAATAAAAATATCCATAAAGTTCTGACTTATTTTCCAATTGAATTGTTCTTTTGTAAACAATGTTTATAAAACAAAAGGAAATTTTAACTTCTGAAGGAACCACCTCCAAAACGGGGACTTGTGACAAATAGTTTACAAGCAAAAATTTCACGTGATCATTGCTTTTCCACATTCTAACGATCAACTTCATGGTGAAATTACCTCTTTTGTTTGATATAAGAGTTATCTAAAATTATCTGAATGATAACCTTAGTGGCTAATTAAAACTTATTATTTCACTTGCCTTTACTTTATCAACCGACGTGGCATCTACAATTCCCTCTGAGGGTTCTATAATAAAATTTTTTGGGCGCCTTGGTGGCTCCGGCGACTCCATGTCGACCACATCGCAAATACTGAGTGGCTTTTCGAAACCGTCGTCTTCTACTTCCAATTCATATTCAATAGCAATTTTAGCAGTATTAATGAGTTTTAGTTCGCGATGTACGGGATAGCCTTGTGATGATAATTAAACAATTAATACGGTGCAGTTAAAAATTAATACGTAATTTCTCACCAAATGAAACTGTACCAAATTCTATAGAAGATACGTTGAAGTCTAATAGTGGGCAGAATATTTCACCCCTTAAAAAATAACAATTAAGAAGATGAACAGCCCGATTTAGATAAAGATTAAAGATTTCACGGAAGGTTTAGATCTCTCGTTATTCAATAAGTTTTTAATATTAAAAATATTCAATGCAATTAATTAAATAATTTAAATTTTATGAGACTATTTCTTGCACAAAACCTTTGTTTTAAAAATTACCTATTATATTATAACTACTTAATCGTCATCACACACTTTACTCTTTTCGAGAGCTTCTCAATATTCAAATATGTATTTCAATTGAATATACACTATTCAAGAGTCGCTTTCAAGAACTCGAATTT
>NW_020440674.1:0-714 GCF_000699045.2 Agrilus planipennis | reverse complement strand
TAAATATGAATCTTTTAATTTTCTAATTTCTCTAAAATACTTTTGAAAAATCAAATTAATATTACTAGCTTACCTATTACTGGTATTTTAATACTTTCGGCTTCGGTAATAAAAGTTAATTGATAATAATAGTCGTGCATTTCTTCAGCACAAAACTTTACAGTGTAATGTTGACTCATACCGGGGGCAACTTTAGTTGTGTACATGCTCGAAGAAACAGTCACTGTAAAGTACCCTGAAGGTTCGCTAATATTTTTCAGCGGTTTCGAGATCTTAAATAAATAGTCCACAACGTTTAAATAACCGCATGTCATTTACTTATGGTAGGAACATACTTCGCAATTGTTTAAAAATGATAACGTTGCACAATAACTTATTCCAGGGGTGAAGTTTTGGAAAATAATAACGTGCGGGACAACTGTGAACGTGTTCAATTGCAATTCACAAATAGGTTTGGGCCTGTAAACGGTTTTGCTCAATTTTACAATTCTCTCTTCAAGTGATAATAACATTTCGGTTTTAAACGCCGATGGTTTAATCTAAAAGTGGGTGCGTTTATTGAATTTATTAAAAGCAACGAGATGTGTGCAATTATTTGAAAGTTTCGGTTGAACTTACATATTTTTCGTTCTCATAATCAGCATCAAAAAACGCGCATAATACGCTTAAAATATCTAAATTAACAGAAGCTGGTTTTTGAAGGATCTCTGGAAA
>NW_020440673.1:718-4337 GCF_000699045.2 Agrilus planipennis | reverse complement strand
CAATTTTATAGTCAATTTTAAATTTACCGTTAGTTAACCTTACTACAAATTTGAGTTGCATTTTCTACAAAACGACCTCTACAACGTTATAGTAACATTTTGTAATGAAATTTACGAAGTTGTTATTGTAAATATTTCATTCAAATTGTAAGGAATTCGTCTGAGCCTCTGTCGATATTTCTCCTACAATTTGCCACTACAATTTTATAGTCAAATTTAACTTTACCGTTAGTTAACCCTACTACAAATTTGAGTCGCATTTTCTACAAAACGACCTCTACAACGTTATAGTAATTTCTCTTACAGCATTTTTCTGAATGTGCAATTGTGCCATGTTAAAGTGGGAGTATAATAAGTCAAGCATTTTCGCTTTGATCGCCATAACGATATTTTATATAAAAGGTTTTGTGGTTAGCATTAACAGATAAATAATTAATTAAACTTCACCAACTTTTAACTGAGCGCTTTGAACACTTTCCTGAAATTTAAATATCCTTATAATATCTAGTACATACCTGTATAGGGAGAGGAATAAAAACCTTTAGCATTCCGGCCCTGCTTTTCCATAGATTTTCGGAATAGTTTGAAATTTAACTTCATACACTTACAAATGCCAACAACCATGTACTTATCGGGGTGTTTTTGGGTAGGAATGACATAGGATTTTATGGTACGGTATGAAGATAGGAATGAAGGTGTACCCTAAATGTAAGGCTCGCGCCAGATAAGCGGCCATTCAATAAGAATAAAATTCGAACCGTCTAACCAAATTAGGACATCCTGCCTTTATAAACGTCGAAGTGTTCTCGTTGCTATTTATTAGTTTACTTAACCGGTTCTCGATTAAATCCTGCGGCAGTAAATGTTACATTAAAAACGTTATTTATGCGGGAGTCGATTTGAATTGTGACACCACGATCGACTGATGCGAAGAAAATTGGTATCTCTTTAAAGTTGCAGATCTGATATGCCGGACAGGAAACGCATACATAACGTACTTAGAGTTTAGAGTATTTAAACAAGCATATCTGCCGCATACGGGGCGTCTTAAATTTTAATATTGTCGAGAAAGAAATGTTGCTTTCAATATATCTTAATTATCAACTAAGATATGACTTGAATATCAGTCCGCTTGACTTCGGTTAGTGCAAGTTACTGATAATTTGTTTTTAATATAATTCGTAAGAGAGGATATTTTTGAAAAATCACTTACCAAGATCAATGTTGGGGGCGAGTATCCACCAGTTCTCTGTAATGAAAATATTCAAATAAGAACGAAGTATTACACACAATAAAGGAAATTGTAAATATAAATGGCAAGTATAATTTATAGGTTATAAAATATTTAGATTTTGCGGAAAAATTACTTTAAATCTTAAAATTTCATTATATTTTTATCAATAAAAAGAAGTCACTTCTATGCTTGCGAACGGTTAATTTATAAATTCGAAAAAGTTTGTTAAAGGTGTATGTTTGGAGCAAGGCGCTGTACGGATGCGAAACAGGTTAGAAATGAAGAGGTATTAGAAATAATAGGAGAACAGAAGACTCTATAGAAGTCAATAACAAATAAGCGAGATAGGTTGGGAGGACACCTTCTCAGGCATGAAGGTCTAGTCAGAGACATATTAGAGGAAGAAACGGAAGTTAGGAGGAGTAGAGATAGACCTAGATTAGACTACTGTTCGCAAATAGTTAAGGATATGAGTTGTTCTAGTTTTATGAAAATGCGAAGATTAACTCAGGATAGGAAAGACTGGAGGTGCGTGCCCAACCAGTCTTAGGACTGACGACCTTATGATGGTGATATTTTTATCAAACATATTACAGGTTCAGATTAAGTTTTAAGTCGAAGTTAAATGCTTGCCTTTTTGTCACATCACAATATGAATTAGGGTTTTAATAACTCATTAATCAAAAGCTTAATTAGAACCACACAGTTACTTGCACCATGAAGATTGATTGAAGGATTATGATAAAAGTGCTGTTAGTAAATTGTTTGTCTCTCTCATAAAAATAAGCTATTATACATCAGTGTAATAAAATCAATGATGATTGCATGTATACAATAGAATATTCTTAAGTTCAACTTCTTTTTAACTTGACGATTAGTGGATGTGTTTATCACTGGTAAAATTGATAGTAGCATCAAGAAAAGACTTATCTTCTATTAGGCATACCTAAATTAATAGCAATATAAAATTATTTATCGAAAAGAATTATTTCCATAAAAGAACGTTAAGGAATTACTTCTTTAAGAATTATGGTTCTGCCTGAATTATAACCTAAAGTTAATTCATGTGGGATTGGACCCTATATCATCGCTTTTCTTTTTGGAATTGGGCTGTATGGGGTCGTGTGGGATTCTTACCCACTAAAAAACTCCCCAGGACATTAATTTCTAATCTGTGTGATTCGTAATTGGGTACCACCCGGTCTTTAGTCCTGGAATAAGATGTCTTGGACGTTGCCCAAAAGCGCGAACAAAAGCTGTTGACTTCTTTCTTTTTGTTGGTCAATTTGGGTTATTAGGTCGTGTTTCCCCATATTATCGGTTAGTGTGATGTTACTTGAAGTGGTGAGGGATATGAACCCCAAGTATATCTTCACTATCATCACCACAAGTTATACATTCGTTTGGCCATATGAATACAAATCATATTTGTCGGTTTCCCGAAGATAAACATACGAGTCTTCTCAAACTCCGAGAAATTCAGAGATTGAGAAATCAGAAAATTTGTAAGAGTGATCAGTAAGTTAGATAAATGAAATTTGTGTATTCGGATGGTAAAACGCGGTTTCCCACGTAAATATTGCAGTATATCAGTTGATATGTAGCATACGTATTGTGTTTGTATAAATGTGAGTGAGTACACACAAGTACAAGCACTCGGTTGAGATGATTTAATATTGACAAGTAATTTATATTTGTTGAGGTTGAGCATTCATATTTTTAGAGTGGTATTGGCGGTCAGCGCCGTGTCCAACTGAAGAATAAGCTGTTCATAAACCGTCTGCTTCGGCAAACATACAAGCCTGTAAATCTACTCGCTCATTCGGTATTTGGAAGTCTTCGTTTTGCAATACACTACCAGTTTACAATAAAAATAATTCATTTCAGACTTCCCGCAGGTAGAAGACGTTGTTGCCACCTTTAATAAAAAACAATTTATGTTTACTACCACTAAACAAAATTGGTAATCGCTTGTTTCGAAGAATCCGAATTATGGTCAAAGGAGAATTATTTACAAAAAGCATCCAAGATGCATATGTACAAACAAATTCCATACGAACACATACCTATTGTAATCAAACAAGAGCAAACCACTGACGAGGGAGGTTTTTGAGAATACTTTCCATTAGTCTTGGTGAAAAAATTAATGGGGTGGCGGGTAGAACCTCTTACAGATATATTACTTTCAATATGGCGGAAAATTTTTTTAAATAAAAATGAACCTACTGCAATGGATGCGTCCTAAAACTGAGCAATATCTTTTTCTTATGAATGTGTTCAAACCTTAATAATTTATAGGGTTGTTCGGAAAGTCATTTCGTTTTTCTTTTGTGGAAATGAAAGACAGTTTCGTATAATAAACAAATACTTTATTAAATTATATAT
>NW_020440673.1:0-395 GCF_000699045.2 Agrilus planipennis | reverse complement strand
TAAAAAATTTTGGAGTGACCGGAACAAATAATAATCCGATGGTGCCAGGTCTGGAGAATATGGTGGGTGTAGCATTGTACCCCATTCAAGCTGTAAAAGCTTTTGGCGAGTGACCAAACTTGTTTGAGGTCTCGCGTTGTCTTGGTGAAACACTGCACCTTTCCTATTGATTAGTTCTGACCTTTTCTGTTAAAGTGCATCATTCAGTTTGTCCAGCTGATGACAGTAGACTTCCGAATTAATCTTTGTGTTATTCGGTAAAAGCTCAAAAAAACGATTCCTTTGAAATCCCACCAAACCGACAGCATCACCTTTTTTTGGTGAATATCGGCTTTGGAAATGGTTTGAGCCGGTTCATCTTTTTTGTTCCATGACCTCTTGCGTTTGACGTTGTT
>NW_020440672.1:2465-4125 GCF_000699045.2 Agrilus planipennis | reverse complement strand
TAATAAAAAATCGAAAAAATTTTTCAAGGAAATTTTGAAAATAACATGAATAAAATATTTATTCTTGGAATCCCTAAATCTGCTACAAAATAGTCGAACGCTTCAATAATTCAATTTTCCATTTTTATACCAATAGGTATAAGAGAAGTTAGAGACAGCTTTAAATAAACTTGAAGTGGTATTGCCAATTGTATGAAATTAAATAAAGGAAAAACAAAAATACTGGTATACAAGGGAAGAAGCAAAAGTAGGAAAAAAAGCGAATATAAAGATAAGAGACGAAAAATTAGAAGAAGTGGTTGATTTTAGGTATCTACGATGTCAGATAAGTCAGGACGAAAGAAATAGTAGCGATATAAAGCAGAGGATAGCGCAAGGTCGAGTCGCCTTCAATAAAACGAAGTCACTTCTATGCTCGCGAACGTTTAATTTAGTTCGAAAAAGATTGTTAAATGTGTATGTTTGAGGCGCGTAAGGGTGCGAAACATGGACAGTGGCCGCGGCGGGAAAAAAGGGTTAGAAGCGCTCGAAATATGGTGATGAGGATAATGTGGATAGTAAGATAGTAAAGGTTAGAAATGAAGAGGTATTAGAAAGAATAGGAGAACCGAGGACTCTATGGAAGTCAATAAGAAATAGGCGAGATGGGTTGGTAGGACACCTTCTCAGGCATGAAGGTCTAGTCAGAGACATATTAAAGGCAGAAACAGCCGTTAGAAGGGGTAGAGGTAGACCTAGACCAGATTACTGTTCGCAAATAGTTAAGGATGTGGGTTGTTCTAGCTTTAGGGAAATGCGAAGTTTAGCTCAGGATAGGAAAGAATGGAGGTACGCGTCTAACCAGTCTGAGGACTGTATTTCTTCTTGTTTAATATCTCCAAACTTATATTTGACTCTTTAAATATCAAAAATGTGCGACTTGTAGTTTTTCATCTCCTATTTTTGTATTGACCATAAGCTTAGCTTTACATCTCTTATAGACTAATAGTTTTGTAATATTAGTATTTACTTCTTTACTGACATTTTTTATGTAATGCATGTGACTGTTTATACAAACTGTATATATTACACTTTTATCTCTGTATCACATTCTTACATTCTTAAGTATCTTTAGATCTTTTCCAACTTAACATTATCGAACACTTTTTCTAGATTTATAAATCCCATGAATATACGCTCCTTGTTTATTCGTAAGTAAAGTAAATATGGTCTCTGGCTCGTTCTCAAAATTGGTCGTTCTCTAATATTTATTCCTCTTTGTTTTGAATTAATTTCTGTGCAGTTCTTGTTAAGATTCTGAACGCATGAGAGGTTCAACTAATTATTCCAAAATTTTCGCATCTATTAGCCTTTCTTTTTTGTTGTGCTACATTGTTTGACAATTAAGCGATAGTACATTGTGCTTCATAACAAACAAAGCGAGAAAAAGCTGTTTTTGCTAATTACTTTATTATCAACATCATCATGAGTCCGCCAGTTACAAGGCTGGTTGGACACGCACCCCCACTTTTTGCTATCCTGAGGTAATTTTCGAATTTCCATAAACTACAACATTCCACATCCTTAAGTATTAATGAACAGTAATCTGATCTACGTTTACCTCTCCTCCTCTTAACTTCTGTTTCTGCTTGTAATATGCCTCTAACTAGCCATTCATGAA
>NW_020440672.1:0-1840 GCF_000699045.2 Agrilus planipennis | reverse complement strand
CGAGATTGAATACCGGTATTTTTGTTTAATTTATTTATTTTTATACAATAGTGCTTTGTTAATACCGCCTCTATTTTATTTAAGACTATCTCTATCTCCTTATTTTAATTAATATTTTTAATTGTTTAAGAAAGGAATATACTTGTAATCATTCAGAATTTTTCCCGTCCCATACTAGCTCGTGAACGGTTTTAGAAATTTAGAAATTCGAAAAAGGTTGTTAAAGGTGTATGTTTGAAGCACGGCGTTGTATGGGTACGAAACATGGACAGTGGGCAGAAAAGGAAAAGTTAGAAGTGTTCGAAATGTGGTGTTATAGGCGGATGGTGAGGATAACGTGGGTAGAAAAGTTTAGAAATGAACAGGTATTAGAAATAATAGGAGAACAGAGCACTCTATGGAAGTCAATAAGAGAGAGGCGAGATAGGTTGGCGACACCTTCTCAGACATGAAGGTCTAGTCAGAGACTTATTAGAGGCAGAAACAGGTAGTAGAGGTAGACCTGAATTAGATTACTATTCGCAAATAGTTAAGAATGTGGGTTGTTCTAGTTTTAGGGAAATGCTTAGCTCAGGATAGGAAAGAGTGGAGGTACGTGTCCAATCAGTCTTAGGACTGCATTGCTTCTTCATGATGATGACTAGCTAGATTAAACAAATATCTCCAATATTTTACACNAGGTGCATAAGGAGTGAAAAACAAACAATATTAAATCATTTGTCCAAACATCTAGAAATAAATAATGTCTAGGAATAAATATTTTTAGTCTGCTGTTGTAGATATTTAAATACAAACAATGGAAAGCAAAATAAAAAATTAGTTGCCAAACAAACGCTGAAGTGCTTTACAAAATTTATGATATGCTGATGCTGTCCTTATTTGAGTCTAAAGGCTGTCATCTGTTAGAGTTGCTTCTTAACGTTTCGCTAGCAAGAGTGACGAACTTCTTCAGAAGTTCCTCAATTTCTAATACTGGATTGGGCATAGGACAGCATCGCTTCACCTTTTGGCAGCAAAAGCTTTTACTAATTCGTCAAAAGTGGTATACTTTTTCAATTATTTTTGAAGTGAAACTACTTTTCGCACGGTAGGGTTTCATGCGAGTTGCTATGTAACGAAATCATGCAACGGATGTCCCCCCCTCTACTCGTCCACGTAGTCGAGTTAGTAGTGGGGATCGCTTGAGCCGTGAGCGCGCTTCAATGCAACGTTCGTTACAGGCAACTGCAGCATGTATAGTGTAAAATTTAGATAAATAGTGTACAAATAATACCATTAAACCAATTCCTTAACCCCTATCCCGGTATGTTTGTGTGTTTGAAGAAGTTTCACTTCAGTAGCGTGTTGTATNGCTTTACAAAATTTATGATATGCTGATGCTGTCCTTATTTGAGTCTAAAGGCTGTCATCTGTTAGAGTTGCTTCTTAACGTTTCGCTAGCAAGAGTGACGAACTTCTTCAGAAGTTCCTCAATTTCTAATACTGGATTGGGCATAGGACAGCATCGCTTCACCTTTTGGCAGCAAAAGCTTTTACTAATTCGTCAAAAGTGGTATACTTTTTCAATTATTTTTGAAGTGAAACTACTTTTCGCACGGTAGGGTAAGTTCGTTTCATGCGAGTTGCTATGTAACGAAATCATGCAACGGATGTCCCCCCTCTACTCGGCCACGTAGTCGAATTCGTAGTGGGAATCGCTTGAGCTGTGAGCGCGCTTCATTGCAACGTTCGTTACAGACAACTCTGGCATGTATAGTGTAAAATTTAAATTCATAGTGTACAAATAATACCATTAAACCAATTCCTTAACCCCTATCCCGGTATGTTTGTGTGTTTGAAG
>NW_020440671.1:2669-4072 GCF_000699045.2 Agrilus planipennis | reverse complement strand
CAATTTATTCAAAAAGTAATCGCTAGAAATGGGACCGAAACGCGTTTTTTAAAATATGCGTATGAGAAAACGTAACTTTTACATATCCAACACAGAAGTTTAATTACGATTTTATTCCCAAAACGCTTATTTTAAAGCTGTAACGTGTACAAGTACCTAATGTTGCCTTTCCAGGAAATCTTGTAGAGAAATAGACTGTAGTGGAACAATCAAATTCAGCTTATTCGTTAAATTTTGCTTAAAACCATTTTAATCGTACATTAAACACGTCTTAATCTTCGAATTAACGATTTCTTATCGGTAATATGACTGAAAACATTACCCTACATTGTAAGAACAAAAAGAAAAATCGATGCGTTCAACTCTGACAAGAATTATTAAAGGTTTCCCGAAAGAAATTTAATTATTGAAATTTATAGCGTGCTGGAACCTCATAAACTTTTAAAGTCGAAGAGGATGGTCTTACTAATTTATTGCCTCTTGAAAATAGACATTCCTTCTTATCTATTATACAACCAGCGTTACTGCATTTTACGTTAAAATAAGGTAATAGTAAATTGTAAAGCAGAAATTCTTGAGATTCTCCTAGATCTGATTTTCTTAAGGAGCATGGAATTCTAATGAAAACTTCTTATCGATATTAGAGTGACTCATTTTAACAATCAAAAAGGCATAAAAAGTCATCCATAATTCAATGGCGTTATAGTTCATGAAATAGTAAAAGCTTATAGGGCATGTTTCTACAAATGGTTGAAAAATGTATATACCTTTAACTTCTACTTATTTGAGTTATATTCAGGTACATATATCGTCGAAAATTGTAACTAAATAACGAATCCGTGCGAATCCGGCTCGAAGGGCCAAAAAGATAACTTCAAAGAAGTTGTAATATACCTGTCACGCAATTCAATTAACACTTCATTAATCAGATACCGATTTAAACATGTTAAACGTTACATTCGCATTTTGTGGGACATATTGTAGGTGCACGAGCGTGTAATGGTTCAACATTCAATTTTAAACTGATATGAAATCTCGGTCTTCGCCGAATGTAATTTTTATGCTAATGGCATCCACTTGCATCTCTAGGTACATCAAAGAGGAGCTCATTTATGCACAAAGGAAACAAGTAGCAGACTCTAATGTACGGTTCACTTTGTAAAAGAATACTACGTACCTCGATCTTATACATAGACTATTGCTTTTAGTCGTTTTTTACATTATTTATGCATTTATGTGCAGAACGGATAAAGCCTAATATATCAACGTATATGAGGTCAGGTCCAAATAAAGAAGAAAAACTCAAACAAGTGCGATTTGTTTTTTAAAACACAGCCCTATCTTACAGTACTATTAAGGGATGCCATGTTACCCCTATATATATATGTCGAAGATGCACCACG
>NW_020440671.1:0-1572 GCF_000699045.2 Agrilus planipennis | reverse complement strand
TGGCAGACGGTCAATCTTGCCGAAAAGACGCTGACGATGGTACCTCATTCGAAGCTAAGGAACTCGAATATGGGCAATTGGACAAGAGAATTCAAAAACTGGAAGAGGTAAAGTTCGTCCTTCACAAATTCTGCCAATAAAAAAAAATTATATTAATACCTAATTTTACCCCTCTTTACCCCAGCAACCGTCTAATTAATAAGTTAAAGTAAGTGATTTATTTTTCTTAGGAAATGAATAAACAACTCTCAGACGATATAACTTCTAAAGAAATCGAAAAATTACATTCAAAAATCGAAGATCTGGATAAGGATATGGATAATATAAAAAAGGAAACCGTAAGGATTCTTACTACCAAATAATTATATAAAAAAAAGATTTTAATAACTGTGCTTATATTTCTTGTAGGAACTTTACAAAAACGACTTGCGGTCTTTCAAAAACGAACTATATTTTATCGAAAAACGAGTAAAAAATGTCGATGAAGTATGGAAAAAGGGGGAATTTCTCAAAAAAAGGTCAAATCTGTTGTTACCTCTTAATTCATATTGAAGTAATATTATTGTATTGTATCTGTGCCAAACTTTTTTTGTAATAATTTATTACAGTTCATCTTATGTGTTATGCTTTTATTATAAAAACTGAAAACATTAAAAGGATGTTGAATGATAAGTGACATTATAGGGAGAGAGAAAAAGAAATGAAAACTAAGACATGTTACTTTAAACTTTTATTATTTAAAAAAGTGTGATATTATGCACTGCCAATAAGTAGATATATAAAAGTTTTATGCCTATCTACCGTAATATAATTTTTATGTAGATATAATTTTAGTTGTGTTGAATGTAAGAATTTGTACAATTATAAGAGAATAAAATCATTAAAAAAAGATTTCATAATTTTAAATTTCAGTAACTTTTATTATGCAACCGACAGAACTAACTTATCTTACGGGTTGCATAAACATACTTTAACATTTACAATTATATCCATAAAAAGGATTCAAATTGTAGTTCTTCCTTAATTTATTGAATAAAGAACAAAGCATAGAAAAAGCAATTTGTAATGTTTTCTTATTTTCAAATTATATCTAATTCTTTCCAACTGTTATATTAACATGTTTTAGCTTTTTTACAATCTTTTACGTTTTTTTATGTGCAACTTGTATCATTTTCAGATAAATCAATTTATTATCTCAATTATTAGTAAATAACGCCAATTTTAAATTTAATGCATTATTCCTTGCGAAAAAGAGAAGTTCGGGGAATCCACACATTAGCAATTTATGAGTAATTACGAATATAATCCATAGAGGTAGTATCTGCGTTCTGTCAAATTGCATTTTTTTCTAATGATTTTGCCTTTTTCCGATTTGTTAATGCATTTTGTTACCTCAATTACGTCATTGTTAAAAATATTAAATATGGTGGATGGTGCTTGGTGTGTGTAATGTTTATTTTGGTAAACGTTCATAATTTGTTGGTGAAATGTTGTGGCACGTATCAAACTATTTTATTAATTTTTTGGATTCAAAAGGAATTAGTTTAACTTGGGCGTAATTCCAAATTCACG
>NW_020440670.1:2196-4246 GCF_000699045.2 Agrilus planipennis | reverse complement strand
ACAGATGGCGTTTACCGCGCCATTTGTGGTATTTTCTAAAACGCGCTGTTAAGACAGCAGGTAAAAGTGGGCGAAATGAAAACATTGAGGAGAAGTGAGAGTATATTAAGTACCTATTACTTCTGTATTAATCTAAATATTTCAAGGAAACCGCAAAAGATCGTGGAGCAGGGTAGGCGGTTGTTAGGAACGATTTCAACGTCAACCGAAACTGGGATATCCCATGGACAAATTTTACGAAAACATATTTGGATAATAAGGAGGATTACATTTCTAAGTAGGCGGACAGCCCACTGGGAACAGGGAGTAGGTATAGGCGATGGAAGTAATTAAATTACGTCATCGATATATTGTTCAAAATTTAATAGACTTGTGTATACTTATAATTCCCGAAGGGCGGACACGTGAATTGGAACAAAAAAGATGGTGGACATGGGGTGAAGTAGACAAAAATTACAGTAAGAAACATGAAATATCTTGAATAGCTTTCATTACTTCGGAAAAAGTTTTAGACAAGAAGTAGTAGGTTTCGAATGGAAAATCAGCCGCTAATCCTGACTGAGACCTTGACATTGGAGGTTATCAGAAGGTCGAGTGATTTTTTTTAATGGAGGAATGATCTGAGGAATGGAAAGTACGAGAATGATAAACGGAAATATCTTTGAAGTTTTTTTTGCATTTTCTGAATTAATTCTTTTGCAATAATTTTTGTCAATTTAAGTATACTGCATAATACATTACCATAGTTTTTTAAACACTATCTCAGTGAGCAAATTTAAAAAAAATTGTGCACTTTCACCCCCTGTTTCTAACCCTTGTTCCTAATAGTGGGTTGCCCGCATGCTCAGAAACGTCCCCTTCTTTATTATCCGAACACGCTTCCGTAAAATTTGCAGAACTCTCCCACTGACTATGTTAATAAATGTTTTATGGAATCTTTTACTGACGACCTTATGATGGTGATGATTCCATGCTAAATATCAAATTTTACAAGAAACCCTAAAAAATGTTTAATACTTCAACAGAAACCGATGAGATGAATCTTCCTTTAAATTCTTTAAACTATTCACCTACGGCATGTATCTACGTTTTCCTGATTTTCATTTTTAAAATTTCTTTATTTTCCTTGGGGATTAACAACTTGCCTCTCGCTCTTCAATTTGAAACACCCAACGGATTTTAATGTAATACACCATACTAGAGCCTTCCGGTTCGTTAGCTATTATCGATCGTTTGTTTTTATGTTCTTCTCGATTTCACGTAATAGATCGGACTCGGGAGTAATGCCATTACAATTAAGCAAACCAGTGCTCGCAACCGCATCGAAATCAGTGTAATAGGGTGAGATATCATCTCACTTATTGACGCATCTGTCGGAAGGAAATCCTACCTTTAAATTAAAGGCTCAATCAAGGCAACATTTGCCAAAACACATGGTGAACTTTTCATTTACAAATAAACAGATCAAAATGTTTGTATATGAACGTTTTTTTAAAATCTAGAAACAGCTTTACTATTCCCAATCTTTGAAAGGTTAAGTACGAGTTCAACTAATGTGTAAAGGATAAAGGCAGCACGATTTTTTTAGTGAATAGCAAAATTGCCAAAAATTATTACTTCCGGTGAATTTGAGTTAAACTATTTGAAGCAATTTTAATATATTCTTTTCTTGGAACAAAATTTTTTTATAGACAAACTAATCTTTTTTTCGATATTTTTTATTTCTTTCCTTATAGTATTTTTTTGCTAAAAGGTCAATTTACGCATTGGAGGAAGGGTCAATTTGTGTGTTGAAAGGAAGATAAGTTCTCGAGTTTTCATAAAAAAAATCGGTTGTCTGTAAAGTCGGTTTACTGACGATAGTTGAACATGACAACGTCATAAGAAAATACTGATGGAATGGTTTCATTTTTCAAAAGAAAATTTTAATTTTATTTGTTTGATAGATATTTTGTATGGATATAGAGAAGGAGGTAAATGGAAATGTATTATTGTATAGCAGCTGTCCACGCGGACGCATCGCTCACTCAAGTAGGAGAGAGACAGATGT
>NW_020440670.1:0-869 GCF_000699045.2 Agrilus planipennis | reverse complement strand
ATCATCGAAGGATTTTCGTTATAAGTGCATAATAGTAGGCCAGTCAAACGATCGAGAAAAAGGGGGAGATTAATATTTCGGATTTTATTAGTTTTATTAAAACGTAATTACTGACCAAAAAAACTTTATAATGCACCGTTTTTATTATTATTATTTTATGGCTGCTATTTTGAAAAGGTCGTCTAAAATTGAGATAAACTGATCTCGTATTCGTAAGGGCCCCCATTGGTAACGCAACCGAAGTGAACACTAACTCCTTTTCCCATAAAATACATAATCACTGAATTTTAATTGAAATATTAGATTGGGGATTTTCAGCAGTAATGTATTGCGAAACAGTGCAGAAATACCACCTTTAATAACTAGTATCACAGAAACCGAATGTAGCCTCATTCTTATTCCCACAATCTGATGTATATGTTACCGGAAATACATGAAATCCGTCATTGCATACAATTCGTAAGAAATGTATATAATTCCTAAAATAGCCCGGAAATGTGTGAAATAAATTATATTAGACACATTTCCTAGGAAATCTATACATTTTCTAAATAGCAATCGGAAATGTATTACAGGGCGCGGAGATCATAATGAAGCATACTTTTCGAAGACATTATTCCAACATATCAGCCTGCCTCCGGCGGGTAAGAGCGTTAAAGAAACTCCAGTCTATCATAAATCTACCTAATAACCATATAATAACGTCACTAATGCATATACATCTCCAAACCTAACCTAACCAAACAATAACCTTCCCAATTTTCTAACGTGTTCTATTCATTTTATTCGCAGAAGGCATTAGTTTTATAAATTTCCTAGTATAATATAATATCGGAATTTTATACGATTCCTAGGAAATGTATACATTT
>NW_020440669.1:4058-6952 GCF_000699045.2 Agrilus planipennis | reverse complement strand
AAATTTCTGAGAAAACTCGTGTCGGTATGATATGAAAGCAGCAAAATCTGAAGTTTGGCGTAATCTTAGTCTTGGTCTTCTTTGCTGATCACTAGGTAATAGTTAGAGATATGAGATGTTTTGATGGGTTTAGGAAAATGCGAATGTTGGATAGAAATGCGTGTCCAACCATCAGACATAGCGTTGATAATAACTAACGTGACCATACATCCTATTTTGAACAGGACCATCCTTTTTTTTTTCGAGTATCGGTCCTGTTGACCCCAGAAATGCTCCGGAACCCACAATTGTCCCGTTTTTCGAAACCGTGCGAAAATTATGAAACTCGCTGGACGCGTCAGTCAGTTTGGCTCAGAAACAGACCAAATCAGTTTCTTCCATTTACGGTTTGAAGTTTAATGGTGAAATTGAAAGGTAATGGCACTGATATAAATGAAAATTTGTGATAAGTACGGCTACACAATTTTGTAAAACAAGCCATGAATATCTGGAACTCGACTTACTCTCTTACCAAAGAAATGGGGATATTTATTTGGACAGATTTCAAACAAGTACCCCCATGGAAAGACGTTCAAAAAGCATTGAATGCTCTGATTGAAAAGGAATATATTGATTGTAATAAAGATACAGGAGAATTTTCATTAATTTCTGACTACATCACATCGCAAAAAATGGAATAATCTAAATGTTTCCACAGAAACTCGTTGGGTGAAAGCATTCGAACACTTTCACGCTAACAATCTTCAACATAAAAATTTTTGTATTTTAATTGAATATGTTTTTCGCTTGCCTGCTACAAATGCCTCCAAAGAAGGAATTTTTTCCAGTTCTGATGGCGATGTTGATAACGAAGGTGAATATAAAAAAATGTGCCAAGAATTTTATTCTTATTTAAAAGCATCATCAGTGTATTAAAACAAATTTGTTCCTCTAACTAACTAAATATTATACTGCATTATAATAAAATCTAACTTTTTCGGTAATTGTCTACCCAAAGGGGGGGTGGGTGCTATCGAAAGAGGAGGTCTCCCCTACGACTGTTCGTGGCGGTCTCACCCCATAAAAAGTTATGGGTTTCCAACCACTTCTATCCGAATATATCTCCTTCTTCTCTGAAAACCATCCTAATCTAAGGTCAATTTTTTTAACAAAGCGTGACGCTCTGATGCTGGATCGCAGATGGAAGGACCTCTGAAAAAGCTCGACACTCGTGCTAGCGAAACGTTAGGAAGCAACTCAGGTGACGGCTTTAGACCCGAATTTGAACAGCATCAGTTTTCAGAGATAGTTTCAATTCAAGCCCTATTGAAAAAAGCACCGCATTTATGTTTTATGGTGGTAACCAAACGGCAATTTATGTACTGCAAAATGTGTCTACACGGAGAAAATGAATAATGAAAATTTACCTAAATATGAAAGCGATATTTATAATTTATCCCACCAACCCGTTGCTTCGTAAGCGAAAATAATAAAATTTACAATATGGAACCGAATTTGTAAAAATAAAATCCCAGCATAAATAAATTTACTAGGTATTTTAGTTAATATTACAAATTAAATTGAACTTTTAAAAAAACATGCCAAAATTGGAAGTATTACAAGTTACCTAATAAATTCTACTACATCAGTGTTAGATCATTTCTCATACGCCTAGAACACAGTTTTTTCTCGTCCTCGTACAGAATAAGACAGCACGTGGGTAAAAATCTGCTTTATGCACTTATTGTTGAAGTTGTAACACAAAACAGATTTTAAAGAATATATTTTTTTACAATTAGCTTGTTGATCTTTATTCACATTTTACAGTACTTTTTATTTTTTGTGCTAAAATTAAATGAAACTGAAGTCAATGTTGGTTATATGATGCATCACAATAGTCACATTAATTTTATTAAATTAATACGTAGGTACTTTAGAGTATGTGAGCAGCTATTATATTTTTCCTTTTCTATGTATCATTTTAAAACTTCATATTTCAAAACCTAGGAAGAAGGTACCTTCTAAACAAGAATAATATAATACCTAAAATCAAGAGAACCTTATTAGCTACTCGTAAATTCTAGAGCACGCACGATAGCACAAGTATTTTAGAATATTATGCAAAATAGATTCTTCATTTACAGTTTTAATCTCCTAGATCTGAAAGTGCCTAGGCCTGACAATTTACTTGAATACCGTCGAACTTTTACTGAAAATTAATTCAAGTTTCTGGGTTCAACAACATTTACATTTAAAATTCATTAAATTATTATAATTGCACTTATTGTACGATTGTTGCGGTATTGACACAACAATACGAAAAATTAGAGGAAGTTGCCGATTTTAGGTATCTATAGGAAGTCAGATAAGTCAGAAGGGAAGGAGTAGTAGAGATATAAAGCAGAGGATAGCGCAGGGTCGAGTTGCTTTCAATAAAATGAAGTCACTTCTGTGCCCGCGAATGGTTAATTTAGAAATTCAAAAAAGGTTGTTGAAGGTATAGGTTTGGAGCACGGCACTGTACCGGTGCGAAACATGGACAGTGGACGCGGCCAAAAAGAAAAGGTTAGAAGCGTTCGAAATGAGCCGTTACAGGCGAATGATTAGAATACCGTGGACAGAGAAGGTTACAAGTGAAGAGGTATTAGAAAGAATAGGAGAACAGAGGACTCTATGGAAGTCAATAAAAAATAGGCTAATAGATTGGTAGGACACCTTCTCAGGCATGAAGAACTAGTCAGAGACATATTAGAGGCAGAAACAGGAGTTAAGAGGGGTAGAGGTAGACCTAGGTTAGATTACTGTTCGCAAATAGTTAAGGATGTGGGTTGTTCTAGTTTTAGGGAAATGCGAAGTTTAGCTCAGGATAGGAAAGAGTGGAGGTACGTGTCCAACCAGTCTTAGGACTGATGACC
>NW_020440669.1:0-947 GCF_000699045.2 Agrilus planipennis | reverse complement strand
TTTCGACGTCAACTGACGTTACCGGACAGAACTTGAAATTTGGCGCCATTCCTGCAGAGACCTCTTCAGGAAGAGTTTGTCCGGTGCCGTTGATAAATGCGTCAATTTTCTTTATTTCGTCAAGACCGGGGTTTTTATACAAAACTGCATTTAATTTGCCACGAACCTTTTGCGATATTGAACTCTGAAGGGCGTTACTCTGTTCAATCATTTTTTCTAATATTTCCAAGGACTTCCACAAAGGAAGGTTTTTAGTTTCTAGTTTTTCAATTGCATTGGGTATATTGCTGAAATGTGTTGCAATAAGAGCAATTTTTTTTTTATTGAAGGATCCTGTGGTGTCGACGGCATAATACAACACGCCTAACACGTATAACTACTGAAATCACTGTTAATGAAAAAGTACCAAAATATGCAAAAACGCTATATGCATATAATCCGTGTTTATTAATAACTAACGTAACCATACATCCCATTTTGAACAGGACCATCCTTTTTTTTTCGAGTATCGGTCCTGTTGATCCCAAAAAATGCTCCGGAACCCACAATTGTCCCGTTTTCCGAAACCGTGTGAAAATTATGAAACTCGCTGGACGCGTCAGTCAATTTGTCTCAGAAACAGACCAATCAGTTTCTTCCATTTACGATTCGTAGTTTAACGGTGAAATTAAAAGGTAATGGCACTAATATTAATGAAAATTTGTGATAAGTACGGGTACAGAATTTTGTAAAATAAGCCATGAATATCTGGAACAGTCGACTTACTCTCTTACCGAAGAAATGGGGATATTTCATTGGACAGATTTCAAAGAAGTACCCCCATGGGAAGACGTTCAAAAAGCATTGAATGCTCTGATTGAAAAGGAATATATTGATTGTAATAAAGATACAGAAGTATTTGACGAATTTTCATTAATTTCTAACTACATCACATCGCAAAAAATGGA
>NW_020440668.1:3064-4094 GCF_000699045.2 Agrilus planipennis | reverse complement strand
TCAACATCAATCATTTTATATCAAAATATTTACAACCGTATTTTGTTTCTGATCTTTTACACATTGTAATAAAAGAAAGAAATGGAATCCAGAGTTTCTTTAGCTTTGGGTTCATCTAATAAGTGAAGTTTTTCGAATCGTTTTCTAAGAATTTTTGATTATACGCATTTATCACGATATCTTGTAGTTTTACACAGATGGCGTATATCAATTTGATATTGTTTTGCGGGCTGTTTTGTCGTCATTCATAGAATTTCATAGTTCCTTGCTAAAGGTACGATAAGTGGTGATTTGGCAGATGCTCAGAAAATTTGGAATTTCCGTGGTCCATGACTATATACGTGGAAAAGAATATCGATATTTTAGATTATCCACTTCCATTTAGGCTCTCTTCAGTTAAAGAATTAGAAGCCGTTCATGGAAAATCCGTTTGTACCCTTTTTAAGCTTCTAATACCTTCAATGGCCAACGTGAGCAACTTTCATTCATCATTTTATACAATGTTTGATTGGTGATACTAGGAAAACTTTTAACGGTAAAAATGTATTTTGCATTTCACAAATAGAAAATACGTTTAAATAAAATACAAAATGCATTTCTCAAAAAAGCGTTTAAATGCAAGATAAAAATAAGTATTTTTTACTTTGTAGGTATTTACATTTTATATGCAAGTATTTCAAATAAATCACATATTTGGTTTTTCTCTTATCAAACCAAAAAGAAATATAGAGAGATCACAAATGCGTAAATTAGAGTACAATCAACATTCATTTTTATGGACTAATTCCAAAATAACCAATAATTCGCTTTACCGTTGCCATCTGCCATTTTTTCCTGGTCATGTCATCAAGACCAACTAGAATTACTTGTACACAACTACGTTACCCATTTCCTATCACCCTAATAGTTTTATTTAAACTGCTTTTCTGCAGGTCCACTGAACAGGAGACAAAAGAAAAAAATCCTCATGTTACCAAGTTACACGTATGAGGGTTCGATTGAGGAGCCAGCATCCCCCATGTAGAACGTG
>NW_020440668.1:0-1531 GCF_000699045.2 Agrilus planipennis | reverse complement strand
TTACCTTTCAGAATTGTTTGAGGATTAAATTTAATAGAATAAGTTATCTTCAAAAAACCTAGTTTGAATAATTTTATTCATTATTATTATTATTATATAACCACTCCTCCTTGACTAGTTTAAATATTATGATATTTTTCCAACAAAACTATTTTATTTTAAATGTATTTAATTTAATTTAGCTTAAACGTATTTTTCTCACTGAGAAGTTTGAAGATTGGCCACAGACAGCGCCACAGTCACTTTTGCACATAGCGAATACGTTCCTGTTACACACATTATAGTAAAAGAAACAAACGCGCATAGCTGCTTATTTGCTAAAATTTTACCCTCAACGCTCCAAATAAGTATAACTTCTACAAGAAACAAAAATATAATAATTGAGGACCAATATCAATTTATTCTAAACTTTTTTACAAATAGACGCTATTACAAGCTCTATAAATAAGTTACTTCTAATAAACTGTAAAAATAAGTAGACAATTTAAACCTTTATATCAACTATCGTCACATATCACTGTAGATACATAGTTTTTATATTTAATTATCAAATATCTGTTTAAAATTTGATTTGATGTAAATTATACCATATTTAAATATTTGTGAATACTTATTCAAGCACTGGAATAAAAAAGTATTCAATAGGTAATCGAAATATTTAATCGGATATTATTCGAATATGTGAAATCTTGATATCTGATGATTTGAACACTCAACACTAAAATAGAACTTCGGATAAATGCACTTAATAAAAACAATTGAAGTTAGGAACTACAAGTAAACATTTAATAAACTAATTCCCTCAACCTTACATTTCAATTGGTGGTTGAGTATCCAGATATCTGAATCTAGGTATTTGAAATTTTGTATAATTAAATATGTACCTATTCGGATATTTGAAACTGTAAATATTCAAATATTGGATATTACATCTGAATATTTAAATTTCAATTCAATTATGGATATTTAAATAATTCGAATACAATTCCGAGCTCAAATACAGCAATTCCCCGTCTTAGAGAGTATTGGACTACCTAAATGAATGTTTTAGTTGACACATCGTAAGCATTGTATTGTGTATTGTATACAGGGTGGTCCAAAAAGTACGTGATTTGCTCGTTGTCGCCAAACTAGGTATAAGTTTAATCAAAAAATTTTTCTGCCAAAACTTGTTCTCTATTTTAATATTAGATCGTTTGTGGCATCTAAATTTGATTTACTATACAAAGTGCCCAAAAATTGAAAAGTGGTTATGTAAGGCTTATGGCGAAATACTACTAAGCACCTGGGTGTATGACAAAATGGATGAATATGCCAGTCATAATGTAAAATTTTCAGCAACTAGAAATAGCAAAGTATTAACAGCAAGTCTTTTACTGAGGTAGTGACATGGCTTGTCCGAAGCATATTAATTGCTTTATAATTTTAAAGTAAATAATTTCTAAAAGAACGCAAAATCGTGATATTTGAGAGAGTCATTTAAATCAGTACAATTGACGTATTTTCCAACGCAGTTTCATGAAATCTTTCA
>NW_020440667.1:3307-4343 GCF_000699045.2 Agrilus planipennis | reverse complement strand
GAACCTTCAAGTTGGGTTAATATCTGAATCGACTGGAATTGACTGGGTGCCCAACTCAATCGAGTGGGTGCTCAGGCACCCGTGGAGCGCCCCTTGTTGCACCCGTGATGGTGTGCTTTTTTTGTGCCACTGCATAGAGTCCTGTTTGGACTCAGGTTCATAATGATGAATCCAAATTTCGTCCCCAGTAACAATTTGAGTCAATATTCCAACTTTATCTTCACTACAGAGGTACAAAAACGCGCGAGAACACTCCAAACGCTGTTGTTTTTGAGGCGGACTGAGCATTCACGGCTTGTGCTGACTTTATTCATACCAAGATGATTGAGAAGAATTTTAAAAATGGTTGTATCTGATACTGCTACCATTTCTGCAAGCTGTTTCTTCTTAAGTCGGGCATCTTGCAGTATTAATTTTTTGACTTTTTAAATGATTTCTGGAGTGGTCACCTCAACCGGCCGACCTGGCCGTGGGTCGTCTTCAAGTGAGTCCCTGCCTTGCTTAAAGAGGATATGCCACTAGTAAATCATGATTTTACCTGGGCAAGAGTCCTCGTAAACGGATGACGACATCTCTTCCAGTATGGTTTGAACTTGTTTCCTTGCTTGGTAAGGAACTTTATAACAGTGCGGTACTCGATTTTCTCCATATTTTACAATTTGTTCCCGATTGAATTGTTTCGTCAACGACAGTTAAAAGACTATTGACTATTGTTATTTATATTAATAATGAGTTGCTTAATTCGTAATGATAACAGAAAATTCTGGTGAAAAAGTGTATTTAAAAATTTTAAGGACTCCAAAACAAAAATAAGCAATTTAAGGAAACCTTTGTTCAAATAAAATTTTTCTTTTGCATTTCTTTTGCTTTTTGTGTTTGTGTGAAAGCTCTGGAAAAAAAAAACAAGTCAGGGTTGTTTCTTACATGACGTAATTTTCTTTGTCATTCAAACCCTAAAGCTTATACCCTTGTGACATTTGAGCTTAAACAGACATGAAGCTAAATAAAGTTTTTTAAAGATATGCGAATTCATGAT
>NW_020440667.1:1971-2699 GCF_000699045.2 Agrilus planipennis | reverse complement strand
AGGCCGATTGTGCCTCTTTGTCGCTCGTTCCGCGCTCTCGCTTGCACTTCAAGCCTTAAATGGAACGCCTCAGAGCGAGGTAACGCCGCATGAGTCATGTTTTTTCGTGCGTGCAGCCGGCTCCATCGAATTATAAGACGTTGTCACGTCAAAAATGTTGTTACGTAATGACTATTACTTCCTCGCCGGGAATTGAACCCGAGCCCATTGTTATACCCACCAGTACTCTACCGCTAAGCTGGAAGGGGGTGGCAGAAGCAACCGACGGTATACTTCATTTACTTTCTCTAGCGATGTACCCCTTCCAATGTCTTGGATCCGCATTGGCAAAATCGTAGGTAGAGAGAAAAAAGCTCATTATACTCTCGACTCTTGTTCATTAAACATACGTTTCCATACAGTACCTGCCAAAAGTTTTGTTCAATCATGAATAGTGGTGCGAGTCGAAAACATGCGTTAAAGCCTTTAATGTGTCTTCAAATATAAATTAACATCTCGTTGATATTTTGAGTAGTAATTGGTACCAATAACAGCACATTTGAGCAATGCAATTGTAGTGGATAAAATGGTCAATTTTTCCGTGCAGTACTGTACGGATAATACGCTCCTCGCCGATGAAGAGTTTGGCTGAGAGTAGTCTCCTTCCTTTTCTGGTCTAGTGCTGTTCTTTTCTACTTTGCGCCGGTCAAACTGAAGGTCACATCGCTACAGAAAGTAAACGAAGTATA
>NW_020440667.1:0-1371 GCF_000699045.2 Agrilus planipennis | reverse complement strand
ATCCTAAGCTAATCTTCGCATTTCCCTAAAACTAGAACATCTCAAATCCTTAACTATTTGCAAACAGTAATCTAATCTAGGTCTACTTCTGCCCCACTTAACTCCTGTTTCTGCTTCTAATATGTCTTTAACTAACCCTTCATACCTGAAAACCTGTCCTACCAACCTATCTCGCCTATTTCTCATTGACTTCCATAGCGATGTCTGTTCTCTTACTCTTTCTAGTACCTTTTCGTTTCTAATTTTATGTATCCACGGTATCCTCCTCATTCGCCTATAACACCTTGGTTCAAACGCTTCTTTTTCCCCTGCGCCCAGCGTCCAGACGTACACCTTTAAAAATCTTTTCCGAATTTCTAATTTAACCATTCGCGAGCATAGAAGTGACTTCTTTTTATTAAAGACGACACGACCGACCCTGCGCTATCTTCAGTTTTATGTCTGGACTGAGACCCTCCATCCTGAGTTATCTGACTTCCTAGATATCGAAAATCAGCCACGTCTAATTTTTAGTCTCCTGTCTTTATATTGGCCCTTTCTTCCTTTACATACCAATATTTTTGTTTTTACAAAATACTGTGTTTTGTCAATACCGAATCCATTTTACGTATTTAAGGCTATCTCTATTAATATTAAATTTCATCCAACGATATTTTAAACTTTATTATATATTAAATCTTTGTTAACAGAAAGTCAATATTGGCAATTAATATTTTAAACACAAAATAAATAATGAAATGTTGAACCGAATCAAAATTGCAGTATTTCCTTTGTCACGTGCTTACCAATATTTAACCAAAATGTTTCATACAATTGCGTAAATCGACATGGTCGTTCAGATTTACCGAATACCGACAAACGTCATTTGCGATAATGGTTATAATTACGGTAGTAGTTTATTATTATCGGAATTGCACTGTAAGTTATCTGCAGTTGTTGCACAGTACAAATAATTTAGTTGTGTGTTTGGAATACGAAACGTGGACAGTGGACGTGTCAAGTGCGATTGAGATGTGGTGTTTCAGGAGGATAATGAAAATACTCTGCATAGAAGAGATTACAAATGAAAACGTATTGGAAGAAACTAGTTGAGCAAAGGGTGCTGTGGATGTGAATGTGGATGTAAATAATAACAGTTAGCTTTTTATAATAATAATCATTATTCCGAATTCAATAAAATGAAGTCACTTCTATGATCGCGAACGGTTAATTTAGATATTCGAAAAACATTGTTAAAGGTGTATGTTTGAAGCGCGGCTCTGTACGGGAGCTAAACATAGACGGTTGGCACTGCGAAAAAGAAAAGTTTAGAAGCGTTCGAAATGTAGTGTTACCGACGAATGATAAGGGTACCATGGATAGAGAAGACTA
>NW_020440666.1:2521-4143 GCF_000699045.2 Agrilus planipennis | reverse complement strand
TACAACATTTATTGAATTCCTATGTCAGTTATAACATTTATTACATAATTTTTTTTTTATCGTGATCCGTTAGAGCGTAAGTGAACGTTGAGGGACACGTGCTTTATAATCAATTTTCCCTCGAATTTACCGGAGAATAATTTTGAATAGAAAGTTGCGCGTTGACATTAATTGGTAGCAAAATCGTTTTCGAACCGACGGCAATTTCTGCATGGAATGGAAAATAGCGATCATTAGTTGATTTAAAACTTGTGTCTCAATTAGACCTAACGTGGCCAGATGTCTAGCACCGATAATATGGGGCCGTACCTAATGGGGCATTTTCCAACAGACCGGTTCATTAAAAGGAAAATTTAATGGAACCAACCATCACAAACGCGAATGCATGCATTTACGCTTTATAGCATTTACAATACCAAAAAGAAATTTTACCAATTACTTTTTTTGTATTGAAATTTTAATTTAATACGAAAATACCACATAACGCGGCTAGGTATTAACACGGTACAAAGTGCTGAAGCTTCTCAATTAAGATAGTATTCATACAATATAATTGTGCCTTAACACGGTACAATAACCCTTTTCAGGTACAAAGTTTTAGTAACACAGTTTTTACTTAACACGGTATAGCAAGTGCAGTAAATTCCTTTTTTAACTCGACATTGATATAATATGGTTTTAATTTAACACGATATAATTATTCCACCATCACTTCTCTAACACAGCAAGGTATTAACACGGTACAAAATGTCCGAAAGCTTTCAATTAACATAATATTCATACAATACAGTTGTTACTTAACACGGTACAATAACCACACCTGCCCTTTTCAGGTACAAAGTTTTAGTAACACGGTTTTTACTTAACACGGTATAATTATTCCACCATCATTCTTCTAACACAGCAAGGTATTAACACGGTACAATAAGTCCGAAAGCTTTCAATTAACTTAGTATTCATACAATACAGTTGTTACTTAACACGGTACAATAACCACACCTGCCCTTTTCAGGTACAAAGTTTTAGTAACACAGTTTTTACTTAACACGGTATAGCAAGTGCAGTAAATCCCTTTTTCAACTCCACATTGATATAATATGGTTCTAATATAACACGGTATAACTATTCCAGCATCATTTCTCTAACACAGCAAGGTATTAACACGGTACAAAAAGTCCGAAAGCTTTCAATTAACATAATCTTCATACAATACAGTTGTTACTTAACACGGTACAATAACCACACCTGCCCTTTTCAGGTACAAAGTTTTAGTAACACAGTTTTTACTTAACACGGTATAGCAAGTGCAGTAAATCCCTTTTTCAACTCCACATTGATATAATATGGTTCTAATATAACACGGTATAACTATTCCAGCATCATTTCTCTAACACAGCAAGGTATTAACACGGTACAAAAAGTCCGAAAGCTTTCAATTAACATAATCTTCATACAATACAGTTGTTACTTAACACGGTACAATAACCACACCTGCCCTTTTCAGGTACAAAGTTTTAGTAACACAGTTTTTACTTAACACGGTATAGCAAGTGCAGTAAATTCCTTTTTTAACTCGACATTGATATAATATGGTTTTAATTTAACACGATATAATTATTCCA
>NW_020440666.1:0-1484 GCF_000699045.2 Agrilus planipennis | reverse complement strand
AAAAAACTGTGAATGTTGTATATAAAGACATTCTGTAGTATATTTAGTATGTTCAGGGGGTATATTTTGAAGATTTCCCCTTTTCGACAATAATCTAAACAAAACAAAAATACATTTAGTATCAGCATTGCACCCGTGCGAAGCTGGGCCGGGTCACTAGTTAAATATAAGAACTGATTTTACATTTTGAAGTAAGGACTGAATTTAATGGTTCATTTCTCCATTTACATCAGGTGATTCAATGTCTAACACAAAGTAGATAGAAATATTAAAATAATGTCGTAGAAAATTGTTGTTTTCCATCCTTCAAAACCCAAATTATACCCAAGTTAAAATTCAAAACGTGACTTTTTTAAAGCCCTTTGTTTGAAGCAAAATCCCATAAATTCCCAGCCGATCCGTTTATCGACACCATCTTTCAAACAAAGCCTTTTGCATTATCGTGTCGTAATTAACATCGCCACAACGAGAACGGTGCCTGGCGAACCACAGCGACACACGAGCTTCCATGACAATGTTCGTATAACATACACACACACACATACATAAGTGCGTATACACACCATCTATGTCTGATAAATACATCGCCCCACGTCCACAAATTATGTGCGTACGAGGGACATCGACAATTTACACCAATAAGCTCAAACAAAGAGCCAAAAGCTCCGACAATATACAAAAAAGCTCTAAATAATGTTTACAAACGCTGCACAGCTCTTAGTGTCCCTACTGAAAGGGAATTGCAACTGTACTTTTATCTGAATCTGTAGAACTCAGTGACAGTTGATAATCTAATAACACGGTACATAAACTGATAAAGCTCATAATTGTAATAGTATTCTTGATACGATACATAACTGCTGTCACAAGCTATAATAAAGCAGTGTTACTTAACACGGTACAACAAGAACAAGTTATTCTTCTTCCCTTTTTTAACACCACGTTCTAATACGGTATACTTGCAGAATCGCTCTAATAACAGGGAATCATATTAAGACATCAGTAGGCACTAAAATTGTTGAGATTCTTAATTGTAATAACACAGTTCTGAGTTAACGTAGCGAATAATTGCAATGATGTGGTATGCGGTATAGGTACACTTAACACGGTACAATAATTAAAAGAAGTGTTTAACACAGCAATCCAACAAGACTTAACACGGTTATTACTTAACACGGTGCAATTATTGTTACAATCTATTTTTAACGCTGCATTCTTATAACACTGCATGTATAAACCATTGTAACAGTGCATCGTTAGCTGTAGTATTGTAAGACTTAACACGGTTATTACTTAACACGGTGCAATAATTGTTGCAATCTACTTTCAACGCTGCATTCTTATAACACTGTATGTATAAGTCATTGTAACAGTGCGTCCTTAGCTGTAGTATTGTAAAACTTAACACGATTATTACTTAACACGGTGCAATAATTGTTGCAATCTACTTTCAACGCTGCATTCTTATAACACTGTATGTATAA
>NW_020440665.1:0-4127 GCF_000699045.2 Agrilus planipennis | reverse complement strand
GGAAATGAGAAGATTATCTCAGGATAGGAAAGAGTGGAGGTGCGTGTCCAACCAGTCTTAGGACTGACGACCTTATGATGATGAGTCGTAACCATGCATGTGTGAATTTATTTTTTAATGACAAATTTCACCACAGTTGATTAATTTTGAATTAAGATAGGGAACTGTCAAAAACTCAAATTCAGCTATGAATACGTACAACAATTTTATGCATATAATTGTATTAAAGTGTCTAAGATGGGGATAGTTAATTCATATAAGCGTGAAATGCTTATCTCTTAGATTAGAAAGCAAATTAGTCAAACCAAATCGAAATTAGTTAATTAATTATGAGTGCCTATTGATAAGTATTTATTAGTTTTATAATATTTCTATTCCTTAACGATTTCATCATTTCACTATATTTACTACCTGTTCTTTTCATTTCTTTCAACAAATTTGACATACAATCTGCGTGCTTTCCTTATTGGGGTTTACATTACTTTTAAAGAATGTGTATGTTGAAATTTTTATGTCGACCTTTCTTTAAACCACCTAATTTTTTACCCTAAACGTTTTGAATGAACCCTTTAATATTAACGCTGATGAAAGAAAGGCACAGATTTATGAAGGGGGTTTTTTAATTGCTGATAATAAACGAAGGCTGTGAAGCGTAAAGCTTTTTTTTGCAAAACAGATGAGAAGGTAGGCGAAAGTTCAGTCGTTTCAGCAGCATATCTCGCGGTCTTTTATAAAAAGAAATCACTTCTACCTTCATTAACCATGTTACGTGCCTAAACAAAACTTGAATGATGTGATTTATTCTTATACAGGGTGTTTCTGAAATAAGTAGCAACGTTGCAGGAGGTGATAGGGCACTGTAAAAAAAGAAGATTAAGTAAATGTTTACAGATGCGACAGTTCACCACATCTGAGAAGAACCTAATTGAAAATACAGAGATAAATCGAACAGGGAAAAAGGGTGGAAATATTTTGAATATCCATCGCAAGAACTACACAATACCACAGGTACGATACTAGCCATTATTTGCAAGTATAGTATAGTCGAAATAAGAAGGCAAAGTCCCTAATAAATAATGCACACTAAAGGCATATCGTTTTTCTCGTTCTTACAAACGGAAGATATTCTGTCTTTACTCTCTAAACACGCGTCCTCCACAGGTGCGTCGAGACCTGCACCTACGTTTCATAAGAATCAATCGAATAAAATGAGACGATCGACAACATGTTTGTCTTGTCATTTGTACCTACATAAAATGGGCAAATTTACAGGATCGGCTAAAGGTAGTAGTCGTGCTGCAGTATGGTAAAAAAGTTATTGTAAGATCTAAGATAATTCAATGCAATAATATTTATATAATTTCGATTGTACATCAAAACAGATCGAATGAGTCTGTATTCATACATACCCACACATCTAAAAATATTAATTAAGTTTATCTCGAATTAGAGGAGGTCAATCGACTTCAAAAATAGTCAGCATTGATGAGAAATGAATGCGTTATTGTTTATTTTTAATTTCATAAAAATAATTTTTTACAAAATAATACATCTGTTTTTAAATTAAAAGTAATATTCAAAACCTCCGCCGCTATGTTTATAACGGAGATGTTTTCTCTACTTGTTTCTTTCTTTCTTTGAAAATAATTAATAACATTCCAAACAAGTTTTCTACTCTGAGAATTTAAAACTTCTCGGACCATTTCGTTGAAAGNTAGGTATAGGCCCTGCACGGAAAATTTGCAGTAAATTTTTTGCTAAACTATTCGTTGCATGTAAAAAATTGGAGATCATTTTTTTGGGGAATTCCTGTTTCATTTTTGTAATGACCTTCATTGACCTCTGAGCCATAGAAAGCGCAATATTCACAAAAAACCGTTTTCTATGAACTTTAACCATGAATAATTTTTCAAGCAATAGTGATTTCGAGTTCCACTCTTAACATTTTTTTCAAAACACTAAAAAAAATTAGTTACTAAGTTTTTAGAACATGAAAACCTAATATTACTGGGCTACATATATATTGTAAAATTACAATTGCAAAATTATTTAGTTTAAATCCTGTGATAATTTTTAAATTACGGTAATGAATTATGCTTTAGAGGGCTGTAAATAATAATCTTCACGAAATTCGCTTTGCTTTAACTCATCCTGCTGATTTTAAATAATGCGCTATGTGTGGGACATCACAGTAACCGAGTTCCGCCTCTTTATTCCATAGATGGGTTTGTTAGCACACCACGAAGATGAAATTGGAAACATCTTTCTTACACTGTAATAGGGAATCGATAATATAAATCAAACACGAGCGAATTTTATAGAAACCGCAATATTTTTATTGCGTGTGAATCGGTTTTCTCAAGTTGCGTCCTACCGCTTTTCGCTGTTGGTGTGATAAGTATATTGGATTATACATAATATACAATATACATATGTATATATATATATATGGTTACGATTGTTAATATTCCGCAATACCGTAATATCAAATCACTGAAGCAAGCAAGTAAACTCATGGGTCCTACAGCTTGTCAGGTTGTTTTACAATTTAATTTGTAAATTCCATTTCCTAGTATTTCTTATCTTGAGTCATTTACAACTGTACTATCTTTCAGCTGGTTCCCTACCTTAATCTCAATAATTTTCTCTCCTCTAAACTGTCTTCCTATTTCATTTTTCTAAAATAACTTCACTTATGATTTCGATCTCGGTTAATTACTACCTGTTTATAATTCATCTCCTACCAGTTTGTTGTTAACAGTTGTTTTTAATTAAATTGTTATCGTTGTTAGTACCTATTTGTTTTATTTAATTGAATTCTTTATTTGTTTTTATTTGATATTTATATAACTTGATGAAGAAATATAATAAAAAATTAGTAAATAAATACATAAAGTGCACTCTCTACATACCTTGTAATTTAAAGAATCATTTGAAACAACTTTTCCAATTCGCCAGTGGTAATAGCCCAAGTCCGTGGCTTTCGGCCAAATTTTCTTAGTTCCTGTAATGTTTTATTAGCAGTTGGTAATCCGAAAAAACTACCTTACCTTTAAAAATGGGTTTCCAGTCTTCCGTTTTCAGTCTTTGTGCGTAGTCTATGTATCCGGAGATTTCGAAGCCTTTCTTTGTATAATGTCTTACAAAAATAATTGTCTGAAACAAAATAATAAAGAATTTTTAAGTATTTATTATATAATTTGATAAAGATTTTGTACCTAGTCATTTATTAGCAGAAGTATTTTATTTGGTTTATTACACCTAATATTAATTTTAGTTTAAACAACTGTCAGGGCTTCCGACACCAGATAACGGGGGTAGAAAAGGTTAGAAATGAAGAGGTATTAGAAAGAATAGGAGAACAGAGGACCCTATGGAAATCAATAAGAAATATGCGAGATAAGTTGGTAGGACACCTTCTCAGGCAGAAGCAGGAGTTAGGAGGGAAAGAGGTAGACCTAGGTTAGATTACTGATCACAAATAGTTAAGGATGTGAGCTGTTCTAGTTTTAGGGAAATGCGAAGTTTAGCTCAGGACAGGAAACAGTGTGCAGGTACGTGTCCAACCAGTCTTAGGACTGGCAAACTTATGATGATGAATTGATTGCACTGACCCTTATTTGATTAATACGTAGGTGCTATATTTTAGTCTATTCCCTAACACAAGTATTCAGGCGACACAAGGAGATGATGTTGAGTATTTATTTTAAGAAAATGTTAACAAGTTACTTATATCAGGTGTGGCTGTTAAATTACGAGACTGCTTATGAACAAGAGTTTTATTTTAAAAATTATTCTACATTCGAATGCTCTTTTTCAATGTACTCTCGTTCTCTCGCCACACATCGTTCCACTAGTTCTTTCCACTGGTCAAAGCAATGCTGGAAGTCTTCCTTTGTAAGAGCATCTAGGGCCTTTCCCGTCGACTCGAACCGAGTTCGTTTTTATGGCAGACTTGCTGTTTGGAAAGAAGCAAAAGTCGCAGGGTGCTAAATTAGGCGAGTGCGGCGTGTGTTTGAGCACTGAAGTAAAAAAAAAACTTTTGGGTGTTTCATTCCCACCAGCCAGTAACGCTGGTGGGCGGGCAGTCCCTCCGGACTATGCCGGAAGGTAGGGCGGAAGGCCCT
>NW_020440664.1:0-4113 GCF_000699045.2 Agrilus planipennis | reverse complement strand
ATATATACGCCAGCTGTGTAAAACTGAAAACTATAAGATATCGTGGTGTGCTATAATAAATGTATATAATCCAAAATTCTTAGAAAACGATTAGAAAAACTTCACTTATTAGATAAATCCAAAGCTAAAGAAAATATGGGTTCCATTGTTTTCCTCTTATTACAATGTGTAAAAGATCAGAAACAAAATAGGGTTGTAAATATTTTGATATAAAATGATTGATGTTGATTTTACATCAATAAAATTATTTGCAACCCCATTTTAGTTTTCGGTTTTCTTAAAAAATATTTTATAATCGTTTAAGTAAATGTAGAAAATTAAATCGGTAAAACGTTCTAAAAACTGTTTCTCTTCTATAATGTTCAAAATATTGTCCAGTTTCGTACGTATGTATTTACGAAAATAGACCGTGGAGATAACAATCTCATTGCGAAGATTTCCTAACAACATTTAAGACAAAAATATACCCTGCTTCCCCCTCAATAGATGAAAATTACTTCCTCTAATAACCAACAATTTATTTATAAATTACAATCGTGTGGCTGGGCATTCTACAATGACGGTCACTGTACATGACCTTCAAAATAAGCAAGCACAAACACATCTATTGTATTAATAAGTACGTACACACATATTTGTATGTATGTGGGTACAAATTGGTTAACACCCACGTTCATTATTAGCAGAATGGTGTACAAGCACATTACACCATCATACTAGATCAACATAAAAAAAAAAACCGGAGATTACGCATACTTGCCTTCTCCAACGATAAACTCCTAATTGTAGATAAATATATCCATTGGTTGTTGCTTCGCGAGATTCAAGGTCATCGGTAAATGTACAGGACTAAACAAATATGTACACATTTAGATTGAATTAGGCAGGAGTCAAAAGCTGCTACTATCATTAAGTTAATGTCTCCTTACGGATGTTTGGAGGTATGTCAAAATGCTACGAGACAAATAATAATTTCGAAGAACGTTCCTCATTCAATTCTAAAAATCCCGTAAAATTACAAATCGATTCACTAAACCCCCAAAAAGTTATTGAAATTTTAAAAAATTGTAATTTTACACGTCATTTTATGGAGATTCGTTAACCGAACATGAAACCGTATACTTTTTTTTAGTATAGATAGTATTTATTTACCTCATGATATGCTGCAAAACCTAATTAATCATGAAAACCTCCCAAACATCCTTAAGGCAGCAACAACAGATCAATACAATTTTTAAAGTATAATCCGCACTGAAGGCTCCTTACCGTCCTCCTCATCTACGTTGAGTATGGATATATATACATATGTAGTATGTACAGCAAATTCGAAAACATAATTTAGAAACATATAGATCGGTATGTAATGTATTTGGACCTACAATACCTAGGTATTTTGAGAAAAACTGGCCTTATTTTCCCTATATGAAAATAACTATTTTATATTTTTGGATCCACAAACAAAAAAGTCACTCTAAAAGTGTCCTTCCAGATGGGCCCATTTGAGATAATTGCAGAAATGATTACAGATAGTGTCCCTATGTCTTAAATCCAGAAGACTCAATTCTGACTACATCGAGCAAGTTGAATTCGAATATCATGTTCATTCTGATGTAATTTCAAATATTTATCACCTAAAATACAAGTTTTTCATCTTTTTTTACAACTTTTTTATTTCAAGTACTACTGAAAAAAAATCATTTATATTCTTACTAAGCATGTTATAATATATAACCTACAGGAATCAACTTCTCAATCATCAAAATTGGTCAAGAATTAGCTGAGTATCCAAATCAATATTGATCAACTTTGACGCCGCCTGTTATAGGGAAACGTCCCACTGAAACTCTACTGAAGGAGGACACCCCTCTATTCACATCTGCAATAATCTCAACTGGCCCATCTCGAAGGACAAATTTGCAAAGCGATTTTTCATAAAATCTGCATATGCAATAGGTACATAAGAGGAAGCAAGTCGATGGCATTCACTAATTCCCTGCTGAATACCGAAACCTAACAATGTGGCGGCAGTTACTACGATAGAATATGTACAATGGCTCTGATAGAAAGTAGCAACCTCAGTAAGATTAAGTTTGAAGACACTACGTTTATTACTGACTGACAGCCATCAATAATGAATGCCTCTGTGAATTTGCAAACATGAAAAAAATTGGTTATCGTCATGTGATTCAATATTTTTATTTGAAGTACAACCAATATCAAAACCGATCTAAATATTATTTTGGGGGAGTTTGCACTTTCGTTTTCAACAGTGAATTACCGGAAGGAAGAGTTTGAACAAGGTCATACTAGCTGTGAAGACGAAGATCGCAGAGGTCGTCCAAATGAGGTGGCCAATCTACAAAATGGAATTGGATGACCGTTGACTAATAATAGTGCGCGAGTAAGAAGAAATGGTAAGCATTTCAAAAACTGAGATACCTACTTCGCATATTGACTGAACATTTGGGCATGAGAAAGCTGTGAGCAAGATGGGTACAGCGTTTGTTCAAAATTGGACAAAAACAGCGTCGTGAGGATGTCTCAATCGAGTATTTGGAGATGTTTCGCAACAACAAAGGCGTTTTTGCGTCGATTCATAACTATGGATGAAACATGGTCCATCACTACACAGCCGAGATGAAGGAAAGTCAAACCAATGGACTAAAAGGGGATAATCAGTTCCAAAGAAAGCAAAAACGGTTCCATTTGCAGACAAGGTTATGACTTTGGCTTCAATATTTTGAGATGTGCATGGTATAATTTTCATTGGTTACATTGAAAAAGGAAAAATCTTCTACGGTAAGCATTAAATTAGGGAAAAAAAGACGCATTTGGCGAAAAGGGAAAGTATTATTCCATACCCACAATGCACCTGTTCAGACATCCGTAATTGCAGTGGCCAAAATCAATGATTTAAGTACAAATTACTTCCTCACGCACCCTATTCGCCAGATTTAACCTCCTCTGACTATTTTCTCTTTCCAAACTTGAAAAGATGGCTTGGAGGTAAAAGATTTGCCAACTATGAAGAAGCGAGTCTGCAGCAGATGGCTATTTTAAGGAGCTAAACGTATCTTACTATAAAGCTATTGGTAAAACTGTATCGAGCTGAAAGGAGATTATAAATAATGTTTTTGCCAAATTTTCAGTGTTTTCTTTGTCTTGCCGATTAATTCTGAAACTGCCCTCGTATGTTTATGTACATGAATATAAAATAACGAGAAAATATATGTATACTGAAGTACTTTTAAAAGACAAAAGAGTGTACAAATTAATGTTACATTTCCGCAAAAATCACCAAAAATTCTCGCATTGTAATAGCTCGAGTTTTGTAACAGATTACATCTGTTATGTATTGGGCCTTGTATACGGACAGTACATAATGTTCAGGAATGTATACCATTACACTTATGTGTTATACGAGCAGAGGCAGAGCGTGTGTCCTTGAATCCTCGGCAAAAATGATTAATCGTCATTCTGATCATGCAAAAAGAAATTCGCGGCGCGCTAAGCTCGCTCGCTCGCTAAACGACATGCTAGCCTTTCGGGAGCCCCCATCGTATCATCGTCGTCGTCGTAAGTTTATAATACCTGCCTCCTTTTTCCACGGCACGGCCCGGCCTGTCGAAATTGACGACGAACGCGAATTTCCGAACGCGGGGAAGACGACAAGAGGCAGCAACCCTCATAAAATTAACATAATATGTATACGGACCTAATGCGACCGTGGAGATGGTGCAATTGTTACACGAAACGATAATCATACAAAAATACCTTCGCAGACCAACTGCAGCTACTTAAATCAAGGACTCAGGACCAAATTATGATAACCAATTTAGACACCAAATGAATAAAATTTCTAAAGATAACATAATCCTAGTAGTTTATCTTTCATAGAACAAAACAAACGAATTTCAACAATTCATTGTTTTGTTTTGTAATTGCGTGATGACATTACATTGCACAGAGCTGTTCTAGGAACACTCGCATAAAAAAAAAAATGTTTTATAGCATATTTGAGGCAGAAACAGGAGTTAGGAGGGGTAGAGGTAGACCTAGATTAGATTACTGTTCGCAAATAGTTAAGGATGTGGGCTGTTCTAGTTTTAGGGA
>NW_020440663.1:5016-5708 GCF_000699045.2 Agrilus planipennis | reverse complement strand
AATTTGCGTGCACAGTTCCTATGTAAATTTTTCCCTCATTCGAGTTATAAATTTTGCCACCAGATGGTGTATGCCCATTTGACGGATCTCAATAGCTAAAATCATAAGTAGAATACAAAATCATAATAATATACAGAGTGTTCCGTTTAAAATAACGAAATTGATATCAACTTCCGGTATAACCGGATGTGCTGCATAGATGCCGTTATTTTAATTGAAGAGACCATACCCAATAACGTTAGTGTCCAATTTTGTAAAGTAATATCCGAAATATTCTAATGGGTGGTCACGAAAAGACTCCCTGTATATTCCTAGTGATTAAACAATTGATTATAATTATTGTTATTGACAAAATTAATGTTTCTTTTAGCAGCTATGATCTGAGAAGGGATGGCAGTCGTAGCAGAAGTAGAAGTCCACACACGAGACCTGCAACTTCTTCTACTTTGTGTTAGAACTCATGGATCTGAAGAAAAAACTAAACAAGACAGCAGTTTATCTAATCAAATTACTTACTTCAACGTAACTCAATAACTGATGTACCGATACCAATATGTATTGTCAAATAATTAATAATTGACCATTAAGTTATAAATAAAAAAACAAGTGAGAATTTACAAGTCGATCAATAAAAACAATATGGAAAAGAAAACTAATATGAAGTGTAACTTTTTAAAATATTCTAATAGATA
>NW_020440663.1:0-4807 GCF_000699045.2 Agrilus planipennis | reverse complement strand
GCTGTCAAACCTACACTAGCAAGGAGATCGGGCTGAAACTATAGCTACAAGCTATCCAAGGATGGTACTATAGAATGTCACCTCAAGGTAGGCCTAGTGGCGTCATCTCTTGGTTAGGCCGGAAACTTATCAATCCACCCTCGTATAACAACTTCAGAATTCTAATATAAGTGATCAATAGACACATGACCGGTTATTTATTTAAAAATGTCCATATATATATGCAAATAAAAAGCGTGAGCCCTTACGAAGATAATAAAAGCGGGAAAATATGAACTGTTATATTTTTAAACATCAATTTTATGAAAACGAATAGCGCCCCAACCGATCCTTTTGAACAGATTTAACAACCGCCTCCGTCAGCTTCTTCAATGGCGGTGGAATTATTCATGGAGAGTACGCGAAATCAGGTCCGCACCGGCTCATAAATTTAGGGCAAACAGTGACGGCCGACGCTACTCGACGGCATGCATACGTCTCTACACCTCTTCTACTACTACTACTGCTGCTAGTACTACCCCCTTTACACGCAGCCCTGATATTGATAAATTTGTGTGCAGAAGATACAGTTATCGGTTCGACAGCAATATATCACCGAGGTACATGGCTGACAAACATCGGAGACAAACTGCGTGTCTCATCCATGAGGAAAAATGGATCGATTACGAACAGAGCCGAAGCATGAAGGATATGGTTAAAGGGGAGCACTCTCCGTTGACATAGAAACTTGAAAAATTCAAAAATCATTAATTAATAACTGGTCATTATAAGGAAGTCATTTCGGATACTAAAGGTTCCCCATGGAAGAAAAAACTGCACGGAGAGAATTATTTTTTAAAAATTGCTATGTATTCGTACGATTTTTTTTTCTAATTTCAAGCGACGTCATCTACTTTAGAAACGAGCCTATTTCACCCCCTGTTCTCTCATTTTTTCTAACACTTCATCACTAACATTTTCTATCCACATCTTCATTATCTTCCACTAACATCATATTTCAAATGACATTTTCATTTCAACAGCCAACCTATCTGTCTCTCTAAATATCGAAAATCGGTGACTGTTTCCAGTTTTTCATTTCCTATCTTAATAATAGCTCTAACCCCACACTAACATCCCTTACATACCAATGTATTTGTTTTCATCATCATATGGTCGTCAGTCCTAAGACTGGTTGGACACGCACCAATTTTTCTTATCCTGAGTTAATCTTCGGATTTCTCTAAAACTAGAACGACCCACATCCTTAACTATTTGCGAACAATAATCCAATCTAGGTCTACCTCTACCCTTCCTAACTCCCGTTTCCGCCTTTACTATGTCTCTGACTAGACCTTTATGCCTAAGAAGGTGTCCTACTAACCTATTTCGCGTATTTCTTATTGAATTCCATAGAGTTCCTTGTTCTCCTATTCTTTCTAATATCTCTCCATTTCTAACCTTCTTTATCCACGGTATCATCATCATTCTCGTGTAACACCACATTTCCAACGCTTCTAACCTATTTTTTCCGCCGCACCCCACTGTCCATGTTTTGCACCCGTACAACGCCGTGCTCCAAACATACACCTTTAACATCCTTTTTCGAATTTCTAAATTAACCGTTCGCGAGCATTGAAGTGACTTCTTTTTATTGAAGGCGATCCAACTCCTTCCGTTCTGACTAAAATCGGCCACATATTTGTTTTATTTTCATTAATTTCCATACCATATTCTTGAGTCAATCCTACACCATGCATGTGAATTTTTAAATTGAATTAACTGCTCTATTGATTAACTTTATAACTAACGAGGTACAAAAGGCCACACAAGTCGTCCATCATATTTATAAATATGATTATGGAGGGGATTATATGTAGATGTGGTACGTATCAACACACGTATCTATATTTGCAAACTGGTATTTTATGTTCACAAGCACGCACAGATAAGTGCCTACTCGAATGGTAGGGTATTTGAACTTAAAATTGTAATAAGAATTGTAGCGGCACGTAAATAAGAAATTTTCATATTAAGGTTCGCTCCCACGCATCGGAATCGGACGGACGGCCCGCAGCGGACGCCACGACATCATCGGATTTTTCTTTCTCCCTACATCGGAATCGATTTCCGGAATTTAGCTTAATATTAATGTCAGTTGTCTTAATAAAAGTACCGATAGGAAGTGGCAAACGATATTTAAAAGTAGTAAGTAGTAGTAGCAAAGATGTAGCCAGTCTAGTGAAGTGGTTCGGTTTGGGGTGTTGTTTGGACAACCGACTTCAATTAGGGCTGGAGGGTGATCAGAGCCTAGATGCTTTGAGGACGATATGATCGGCAGAAAGCGTAATATTTTTTGTGACGAAAATGTCGAGGATATCAGGGAATTGATTGTGGGGACAGGGAGGAACGTGGAGGCAGGGAGCAACGTGGGGTCAGGGGGAGTTTCAACTGTGAGGTTGAAGGAAGACGTCTTTTTTGTTGGTTTGTCGACAACCTAAAGAGAGGTATTTAGCATTGATAGTACCTGCGACGATAATCGAAATACCTGGGGGGAGGAGGAGGGGGAATTCAGAAAGGTTTTGATCCAAAGGGACAGGGTATAGGGAGATGATCCTAAGAGGACCGGATGTTAGTGAGACTTCGATGCCGACTGCTTCTATGGAATTTATGGACAAATAAGATGGCTACACCAGAGACACCAACGCTTTCACGACCCCTTATGTTGAATGAGAAGTTCGGGACGAAAAATTTGACTTTGTGAGACGAGTTTCGGTGATGAAAGTAACACCGATCGAGTTTTCCTCGATGAAGTTTCAGGAGGAAGGAGTTCAGTCAGTTTGCCTCTAAGGCTTTGAACATTTCAAGTATATATACGAAGCTTACTTGGATGGGCTGTATTATACATTGGTGGGTGTTTGTAGGACGGTGACTAGACTGAACGATGTCTTGGATTCTCTGTTCTAGAGTAGAAGTTGCAGAGAGAGAGGAGAAAGCTGCTGATTACACGGTTTTTAGAACAGTCGGAGTGTTGGGTGGAGATAATGGCTGGGGGGGGGTACTGTTCTCTTTGAAACTTTGGGACAGCCGCGACAGGAGGCGTGGTGATTTCCCTTTCAGTTACAGAAGGAACAGACCTAGGCTGTATTATAGATAAAGCACAAACAGTGACTAAACTACTTTGAAGAACAAATAAAATCCAAAAATTAATCTGTACAAAAAAAAATAAAAAAATGGGAAAGCTTAATCATATGCGAATAGGGATGACTAATGTATAAATACAAAAATACTGCGACTATATGATAAAGATGCTGTACGATTACTTGCAGGTAATATATGTGCCTAATCCATGATCCATCAGAATAATTACAACAGGTATCGCACATTTATCGCATCGGCACGCATGGTACACAGTGGGCCGATTTTAATTCTGATCCTTGGAGTCAAGACGAATTTTAGAAATGCCCCGTCCTCATAAATGTGCCGTTCCGTCCGTCCGATTCGGCTGAAGAGGACCCTAGTTGGTCCTAGAACGGCTTGAGGTAGAGAAATTTAGTCGGTAGGTCCGAGGACTTCTTCCTCGGGAATCCGACACTACCCAGTCGTACGGTTGGCTGGGTGTCTTTTGAAGATTTCCCCTCTTCCACGAAAACATAAAAAAAAACAATCCGTCCGATTCCGACGTATTTGTGTGCGCTTACCTTTAAACCGCAGCCGTTTAAGTCGTTCGCTTCAATCGAAATTCTGATAAGCACGAACATTACGTAACTATGTACGATGTATAACATTTTACACAAATATTAAGATACCCCTGCAATGCGTCTGATTGTTTATCATTTAACAAAAAGAAGTCTATTTTGCGTTCGTGTTAAGTCGGAAATTTGAAAAGTGTACCTATGGAGTACGCTTCTGCACAGATACAAAACGTGACGACATGCGGAACAGAGAAAATTAGAACCATTTAGGAAATAAGGAGGTATTAGAAATAGTCAAAAGAGGGGGCCATGGCAACTGTAAAGAAAACGAGAGAGATTGGATGGTAGGACATCTTTTGAGACATGAAGGGCTAGTTAAAAACATATTAGAAGCAAAAGCAAGAGTAAAGAGAATGACAGAGGAAGATTTAGATTAGATTATGGTTCGCAAATATGAAGTTACAGATACGTGATGTTTTAGTTTTCGGGAAAAAGGCAGGAAGGACTAGAGATACGTGTCCAACCATTTGGGACTAACTACTATATTATGAGAACAACTGATAGAATGCTTTTTGACATGGAAGCATCTCATGAGGCAGTAAAGGCCTAATTCAGTGACAAGATGGTCGTTGTGTGACTTGAAGATTTAAAAACTGTCCTGATAAACCGAAATAGCATTTCAGTACAATTCCATTTATTGTTTCTAATTTCCTATAAACTATATCCCATGAAAAGTAACTGCTAAATATCAATTTTAATACATATACTAATCTTGGGGAGTCATTGTTCCACTAGAACAGTTTCTTTTTTGTAATAACGACAATAAATATGTTTAAACAGTTTTCTTTATCACTAGTGGTCACCCACAATATATACCCACAGGTACTGTTCGTTTCATGAAGTTAGAGACATGTCCCTTCCCTTTATTAGCATGCGCCGTAGCATAATTCCAAATTCAGTCATATTTGTCTGCGGAGCTCATTTCTCCACCGATCATCGAGCGAGAACTAGACAAAACTGTACAGTACCATTTGCAAAATTATTTAAACTGCCTCGTTCGAATTTAAGAATATGCTTCATTTAAAAGCATATTTAGCCAAAAATAATAACAAGTGAATTAACTTAACGTTCTA
>NW_020440662.1:3841-4165 GCF_000699045.2 Agrilus planipennis | reverse complement strand
CATCAATAAAAAAAGCAACATTAAATTCGACTCACAATCGGCAAAGATATCGTCTAGCATACACAAAAAGATTAAGAGCCTCCTTTCTTTTGAAATCGATTGATACTGCAACACACATTTGTAGTTATATGTAGATATAAAATATCAAAACATCTTTCAGATTAGAATTTTTATTTAGATAAACTAGTCGTTCCTCCCTATGTGTGTTCGAAACTGTTAGCACCATTGCTTGTGGTCAAAATTCACTTTTGTGACCAATTTGTTTAATGATTTTCTTTGTGTTAAAAATTGTTTGAAAAATTAAATTTAAATTAACTGATAAAA
>NW_020440662.1:0-3742 GCF_000699045.2 Agrilus planipennis | reverse complement strand
TCCCTAATTTTTCACCCTTCCAATTTAAATGACACTACCTTTAAGATATGACCTATCCATCAATAAAAAAAGCAACATTAAATTCGACTCACAATCGGCAAAGATATCGTCTAGCATACACAAAAAGATTAAGAGCCTCCTTTCTTTTGAAATCGATTGATACTGCAACACACATTTGTAGTTATATGTAGATATAAAATATCAAAACATCTTTCAGATTAGAATTTTTATTTAGATAAACTAGTCGTTCCTCCCTATGTGTGTTCGAAACTGTTAGCACCATTGCTTGTGGTCAAAATTCACTTTTGTGACCAATTTGTTTAATGATTTTCTTTGTGTTAAAAATTGTTTGAAAAATTAAATTTAAATTAACTGTTTGTAAAAAGGTATGCAACACATTGTACACTTCAGCATAAGAAATTGCTGATACTAACTACGTAAGACTACTTTGCCCTGTACCGACAGCACTCAACTTCTTTTATATATAATATTCTTTAATTTCGTGAACCACTCAATTATTATTACTTTCTATCGATTATACTACTGTTATTGTCATAACAAGATAGGGGAAGAATTATGACAGATTTCTGTACATACATCTTTTCTGCTCCAAGAAAATATCGTTTTTATTTAAAAGAAAATTGTTGTTGGTGAAAAACGGGATTCATCGGCTGTCCTAAGCTCTCTCATATTTAACGTTGGCGTTCAGTGACACGATGCACGTTGTAATATGAAAGTTCTTTCTGTCTCTTGCGCTTGATTAAAACGTCCAAACAATCGATATTCGCTCGGACTATTTCCACCACAGAAACGGCCTATGCCAGCGCCGCGGCGTCGTTGCCGACGACGTCGTCATCGTCGACGACTTTTCAAATCTCAACCGAGTGTAATCTTTTGTTACTTCTTTTCCATTTCGGATCTGGAGAGCGCTTTGTGCCAAGAACACCGCCCTAGAGCGAAGCAAATCGCAAAGTTTGTCGAGAGGAACGGGTATTAGTTTCTCTCCCTCTTTTAATATTCCAACAACTCCAGATCCTAAATTACTTCACTTTGTGTTCGCGCGAAATCTCATTATCTCTTTCCGAGCAGACGCAAACATTCATACGTCTCTTCTCTACCTGTCGCAATAAAATATATTAGCTAAATTTTAGGGAAAACGAATTTCTCATCAAACAAACAATCGTCAACCATCGATAACGTCTCAATAAGACAACTTCATTACCATTCCAATCATAAAATTAAGGTTGCCAGTGGGCGTTACGGGGATTTCGTCCCAAAAAGTTTAAAATATTCATCAGTCAACCAGAAAAATAAGGGAAATTAACGATTTTATTCAATATTGTCACGTATTTAAACTCCTTTTCGCACTCTAACTACTTTTAATAAACTATTTACTGTCTTCTATTATTAATTAGTGAACAATACACCACTTTTTCGTTACTTTTTCTCTTTCTATCGCTTCGAATTTTCAGACTCGTACTAACTCCACTCTATTATCTTATCTATTTATAGAGACTTCACGTTTTCTAGAATTTTCTAGTATATACCGTCTGGAAACCCGATCTTCTTTACCACTATGTATGATGGAGTGCCTACATACATGTGACAATATGTTCGAATTTTATCCCTTTTGTCTTTATCAATTCAAGAATGAATTCCTATGCCTATACCAATAATGATAAAAAACGTACGATCTGGATTCTAGATAAAGAAACGAAACTAATAGTTTGTAGTTATTATTTCGTTATTATTTGTGACGCTTTTTTGTAAGCATCAATTGGTTAGTATAATTCACAATAAACATGATAAATAAGGACTTAAAACAACAAACAAAGTTAACATTCCTTGAAGAGCAATAATTTTTAGAACAAAAAATACGAATTCAAAACAAAAAAAAAGTAAAAGGAAACTGGAAGAGAAGTGGACCACGAATTTTCCCGGCTCTTTATTTCTTTGAGCGCTCGAAATAATTTCCAGCGAACTCTTCGAACTGAATTAAAACGACTCAGCTGATATTACGACAAATCGTTTTATGAGCTTGAATGAAAGCATCAACAAATATTTGATTTAAGAAATTCATTATTTCTTCAGTAAACCAGCTTGTCACTTATACAATATAGCTTTCCTTTTACGAACGTACCTAAAAGTAAATATTTTCAATTCTCTACGGAAAACATGTGAAACGCGAACATCGGGTTTAATTCTGAACGACGCAGTTAATTTCTCTGATGATACGACATCTTGAAATTAACTGACTATCAAAACGTCTAAATTAAAAGAAAGAATTGTGTCTTAAGTCTTATCAATGTTACTGATTTTTCAGTGGATTTCCTAAGGTTAACTTTGACATACTGATCACCAATACAATTCATTTTTGGCAAAATCATTTTAGGCAGAAAATGATTCTCTCATTGTAGCGCAGTCAATGGAAGGTCAATTCCTTTAATTTTGGTTGTAAGTCTACACAATCACGTTTTTGGTAGCAAGTGGTCCGGAACATCATCCTGAAAGACGATTAGGGGTTGCGCAGTGATTCTTTTGGTTGTTTGTATGAAAAATCAATAGTTGCAAAATGTCTTTTTTTGGCATATTTCTATAAATAATTCGAGATGCAAGCTTTTTAGAACAAAATTGCACTAGACCTCTTTTGTTCCTCACTCAATTTGGCAAATTGATACTAATGATAAAACAGAATTCGCAATGAATAGAGTGGTGCAAAATGGTTTTTTAAAATTAGTTAAATACAAAATGCAAATACTTTTTTGATTTGCTATTTCAAATGTAAAACACAAAATAGATTTCCCCTTTGTATTTTATAATATTTTTAATATTGGAGTTTTTCTAGACTAATAGTGATGTTTGCACTGTATCACCAACTGTCAAGATTAAGCATGATTCCTGTTTTTCTATGTGAAGTGGTTAACATATAGGTTTTCTATCTTTATATTATAGTTTTATCAGTTCAGCAACAAATAACTCTTCTATATGCTTCCTTATTTGCCTTTGTCGCCGTTTTAATTTAAAAAGACACTGACGCCAAAATAGTTTGCTTAATATGAAAGATCAGTGCCAAAATAGGATTGCAAATAACTTTGATGATGTAAAACCACCACCAATCATTTTATATCAAAATATTTATAACCCCAATTTGCTTCCGATCTTTTAGATATTGTAATAAGAAAAAGAAATGGAATCCATAGTTTCCTTAGCTTTGGGTTCATCTAATAAGTGAAATTTTTCGAATCGTTTTCTAAGAATTTTGGATTATATGCGTTTATTAGCACACCACAATATCTTGTACTTTTCAGTTTTACACAGCTGGTGTGTATCAATTCGATATTCTTTTGAGGGCTGTTTTGTCGTAATTCATAGAATTTCGTAGTCCTTGTTAAAGGTACGATAAGTGGTGATTTGGCAGGTGCTGATCAATTTGGAATTTCAAAATTCCATAGACCACAACATTGAACCCGGAAAACAATCATCATCATCATCAGAAAGTCGTCAGTCCTAAGACTGGATGGACACGTACCTCCACTCTTTCCTATCCTGAGCTAAACTTCGCATTTCCCTAAAACTAGAACAGCCCACATCCGTAACTATTTGCGAACAGTAATCTAATCTAGGTCTACCTCTACTCCTCTTAATTCCTGTTTCTGACTCTAATATATCTCTGACTAGACCTTCATGTCTGAGAAAGTGTCCTACCAACCTATCTCGCCTATTTTTTATTGACTTCCATAAA
>NW_020440661.1:1685-4567 GCF_000699045.2 Agrilus planipennis | reverse complement strand
AAACAGTACGCGTATTAATACGTGCCCCCTTAGATATATAAATTCAGTACGTCAATGCGTCCATATATTTGATTACTTTTATGCTCATCCAAGGCACAAAACGTTTCAAATGGTATTAAGCTTTATTCCCTCCGCTTTATAATAAATACTAGAGGAACATATGCACCAGAAGTTTCAGTATTTACATATTAGCGTATAAATTAAGCAGCTTTTTCTGGATACCATTTACTTGTTAGCTTCATGTCCTTGTATATCTAATAAATTATCGAAGTCCAAACAGTACGCGTATTAATACGTGCCCCCTTAGATATATAAATTCAGTACGCCAATGCGTCCATATATTTGATTATTTTTAGTATATACTCAGTAATTTATAAACTTGTCGCGATTTTAACTACTTATATGTATATATTTAACTGAGTGGTTGTATGCAAAAAATGTTTCTATTTCGCTCTCACAGATCTATTGCCATTATTTGTAAATCAAATCGCTACTATTTAAGGTGGTACGTGAAGGAATTTTTGACGAGTAGTCCATTATATGTATATCACAAGTGCCTTTCTTTCTTTTATCGATGAAAACTAAAATCGCAATTGAATTAAAATGACAAAACCATTAGAGAAAATTCTCACTTAAGTAATCGTTGTTAAAACCGTTACTAATTAATAACTGTTAAAATCTTGTATCACGATATTAGACAATATATATAAATATTTCGTACGTGTTGTCTTTTCCTACTGTAACCTTATAATTATAAACTAAAACAGCTTTTTTCTCGTTTTCCATAATGTAATATTGAGTGCCGCAATGAAAATTTATGACAGTAATGGTTTCGTTTGAAAACATGAACAATTGAAAATCACTGCGGCTTTTCTTTCAGAAGGAAATTAATAGAAATAAAAAAGACAATTTACAATCTCAAACTCGCACATGAATCTCAAGTTATTAGAGAAAATATCGAGTTAAAGAAATATAAAACAATATCAAGGAAACAAAAACCTGTTCGAGTTATAGAAATTTTACTAGTGATGAGTAAAATTGGTCTTCGTCTTTGTCTTGGTCTTCGTCTTGCTGAAATGCACTAAGTTCGACTGAAACTTGTTTTGTAATTCTGGAATTTCCCAAATAAAATTAGACAATTAAATAAGAAACTCTTCATGAAAAAAATGTTATCTGTTTTTAGAATAATCAGTATCTTGACACTTCATTTTTCCGTAAAAAATGTTGTGTGTATATTTTTGATTGGCTTAGAATATGCCGATTTACAACAAACTTCAAAAATTTTGGAACACAAATTGCAATTTTCATTTAGAGGATTTGGTACTAAAAAGGGAAGAACCCTGACGTTTACTTTAACTGATAAAAGCGTGCAAAATGGGGTGTCATAATTTAGAAACGTCAAGTTACACTCTTTGAAATAGAAAAGCAGACTGTGGTGATGGAAATCATAAAAATAAAAAAAGTCTTGCCTTGAGAATGCTCACAAGAGTAAGTGAAGAGCGAAACACGTGTCCAAGTTTTTAAAATTGTTGCGGTAAATTTGCGGTGCCTTTTCTTGTTTTTATTATAAATTCCCTTCTTTTGTTTCTAGGATTTGCAGACCGACAAATCTAGTATGAAGATTCAAAAACAATTATAAACTGTTAATTTTTGTCCTTATTTGGTGCAATGATTCAAAGGCAAAATAAAAGTATAGCGCAGTGTAGTAAAGTAATAATAGATTTTCAAAATACGAAACACTATTCGTGCAATTCATTAAAGAAATATTGCTATCGCACTGTAGACTATACAAAAGTCGAATAGATAAGTATCTGTAGATGTAAGAAGATAATTTTGATTCAGTTTGTGGCAAAGACTTAAAAAAAAGTATAAATTTCAAAGAGCCGCAGCCCATTAGCAAACAACTTTAATAATATATAGGTAGATACATCCGAAATGGCAACTATTATTACTCATACAACCATATTTATACAATCTAGTCTCGCGTATGTTAAATTCTTTCGTATCCTTCTAGGTAAAGTAGTTAGGTGTATGTACGAACATGAGGGTTATTATTTTTGTAATTTAAGACCAACCGTAGATGGCAAAGCATCCACTAATAAGCACCGCTCCACTCGAGATGCAACGGAAGACATATGATGAAGAACAACGAGAAGTTCACTGAGAAACCGATAAATGCCTACCTACTAAAATTACGAAGTACGAGGGCGGTTCAATAAGTACCCGTGTTAGAAATGAAGACACCTTTTTTTTTAAATTTGTTTTTTTATTTTTCAACATAGTCCCCTTTTAGAAAGATACACTTCTCCCAACTACCCTGCCATTTTTTTTACCCCTCCAAAAAATAAGATTTGTCGAACTCTCCAAAATCCCCCCTGTCTCGGCGATGACTTCCTCGTTTGAGCTAAATTTATTTCTCGCTAGTCATTTCTTCATGGTAGGAAACAAGATGAAGTCGCAGGGAGTCAAATCGAGTGAGTACGGGGTGTGCTGCAGCAAATTCATAACGTAATTCATGCATTTTGGCGACAACAACTCCTGCCGGTGCGTTATCGTGTTGAAAACGCACCCTCTTTTTCGTCAAATGCGTCCGCGTCTCCTTAAATTTTTTGTCGAAGTGGTCCAATAATTCACTGTAGTATTGTCCAGTGATAGTTCTTCCTTTTCCTAAAAAATCCGTAAAATGATTTCCTCGGTTACAACGTTTGCCAGGCTTCCTGGTCGCTCCTATCAAAAACGGATCTTTGCCCACGTTTAAATTCGTTGAAGCAATATCTAACTGTGGTCGTAGATGGCGAAATGTCTCCATAAACAGTATCCAACTTTGTTTTCATCTCCTCGCATTTTTTCCCATCCAAAAACAAAAAGCGAGTTACCGAACG
>NW_020440661.1:0-853 GCF_000699045.2 Agrilus planipennis | reverse complement strand
CGTAAGTTTACCCACTGTTATTAAGCCCACGGTTAATAACCCTTACTAGTTCATATTACTGTATAGCTGTCATTAATATAAATTAATTATATATCAGTTATAAACATTTTGTGTCAAGGGAGTATTTTAAAAATTATTATTGAACCACTTGTGATAAGACTAATTTGAACTATTTGTATTCTAGAAATTGTAAAAGAACACAAACTTACAGCCCATTCTAATCATTTTAACTTAAAAGAATTGCCTAGTTTAGATTTGTATTTACGAAAATAGTATATATTTGTTAAAACTGACGTAGGTCATTTTGGCGAAAATCGTGATTTTGAATGCCACATTGCAACGGAATTTATTCTTCTTAATTATAAATTGATATACTAAGTGTTTCGGCGTTATTAACCCTCTTTTGTAGAGGTAAAGTGAGGGAATGTGTTGTAGGCTGATGTTCGTACGTTGTTCTTTTACCATTTGGTATTTTGATTACTATACCTGGAAAATGCATTCCAACAATTTTCATCACCAATTATATTATTATTCAACCCATAATGAAGAAAATTATACATCTAGTGATTAGTTGGCTGAAAACAAAGACCTAACCATTTCCTACTAAAAGATATTTAATGAAAATAATTGAAATTGCTAGTTTCAATTTAAATTAGATTCCTGACCGTTACTTTTAAATTATGTAGTTTTTTCCAGTATGTATAAAGTAGTTCAACATGAGAGAATGTCTAAAATTAAATTAATATCTGTGTACAAGCAGTAACACTTCAAAAGTCTGAAGATGGTTGAATAAACCGAAACGTTATAAACCGCCACCATGGAAAAAACTACATAATTGCTAGTTTTATTATAT
>NW_020440660.1:0-4162 GCF_000699045.2 Agrilus planipennis | reverse complement strand
ATTTTTTTTTATTTAAGTAAGTCACAGAGTTTAAAATAACGGATGATTTCAAGTGTATTAGCATGTGGGTTTGAAGACTATCTTTACGTTTAGCCTTATAGCTGCAATGAGCACATGCAAAAGACGGTTCTTTGCCGCATTCGTATTTTAGATGTTGCATGAGTCCTCCGCGGCGTGTATACGCTCGATTGCAGTTAAGGCATACGTGTTTTTTAAATGTTCCACCTCCTCGTCCGAAAGGCACTAAAATTTAAACAAAATCACTTAAAGCTACCTATACCTATACATAAGTATAATTTTAAATGTCGATAGTTTTTTATACTTCGTTTACTTTCTGTAGCGATGTGACCTTCAGTTTGACCGGCGCAAAGTAGAAAAGAACAGCACTAGGCCAGAAGAGGAAGGAGACAACTCTCAGTCAAACTCTTAACCGGTGAGGAGCGTATGATCCGTACAGTACTGCACGGAAAAATTGACCATTTTATTTACTACAATTGCATTGCTCAAATGTGCTGTTATTGGTACCAATTACTACTGAAAATATCAACGAAACGTTTATTTATGTTTGAAGACATATTAAAGGCTCTAACGCTTGTTTTCGACTCGCACTACTATACATGATTGAACAAAACTTTTGGCACGTACTGTATGAAAAAGTATGTTTAACGAACAAGAGTCAAGAGTATAATGAGCTTTCTTCTCCCTACCTACGATTTTGCGAGAGCGCATCCAAGACATTGGAAGGAGCACATGGCTAGAGAAAGTAAATGAAGTATATGAAGCATTTTCTTCACTTTATACGTGTTAATGAAAGTCGCCTGTCTACATTAACTTCTAGATATAGACAAGAAAGGTACATTTGCTGAACGGTAGCAAAAAACGTCATTTATTTATTTTATTTAAATCTTTTACAGAGTTCAAAACAACGGGCGATTTCAAGTGTATTAGCAAGTGGGTTTGAATGCGATCTTTGCGTTTAGCCATATAGCTGCAATGACCACATGCAAAAGTTGGTTCTTTGCCGCATTCGTATTTTAGATGTTGCATGAGTCCCGCGCGATGAGTGTAGGCCCGATTGCAGTTAAGGCATACGTGCTTTTTAATTATTCCACCACCTCTTCCGAAATGCACTAAAACAAAAAATATCACTTAAAACTACATAAGAACAATTGTAAATGTTAATAGTTTTTATGAAGCATTTTTTTACTTTATATTTGTTAAAGAAAGTTGCCTGTACATTGACTTCTAGACATGGGAAAAAATGTACATTTTTTTTATTATAATTATTATTAAACCGTTAACAAAAAAAAAACATTATTCATTTCTTTTATTTAAATATTCTACAGAGTTTAAAATAATGGACAATAGCTCATTCTGTCTATTAATCGTAACCTATAACAGATTTTCATAAAGCGTACCTTAAATTCGAAATAGTTTTGAAATATTGAAACGAAAATACAACAACAATTAGCGTTTATTAAGTTTTTTTCATTAAATAACAAACTAAAGGTCAAATATTTCACTAATAAATAAGCGTTAAGCAGAATAGAGTTGTTGAGGATGTACAAATTGTATGTGTTTAAGAAGGTGACACTTAAGTTTGATTTTTTTGCCACAAAACTGACACTGAAACCTGGGTTCAACACCGCACTGAAAATTTAAATGTCTTGTCAAATGTCTAGCATTTTTATAGGACGCGTTACATCTTTCACATTTATAACGACCATCGACATCAGGGATATGTTTTCGATTGCGTCTTCTTCCCATCGCTTCCGCTGATATCAAACCATATCCTAAAACAGAAGAGAGATATTAATTATACAACTACTTTTTTAATATTCCCTATCAGATTTACACGACAAAGCGGATATTTTTTAACGAGTAATGCGTACAGAAAGAATACAAAGCAGATTTACAATAAATAAATATAAAAAAGTGTATATCAATAAATAAAGCCTGGTTATTGTTATCTTTCTCAATGGCTTTTAATAAATACAACCCTAATAGTAGTACGTACTTTTATTCATCGATAATGCATTTATAGTTCTCTGAAACTGGTAGTTTTTAATGCACCACTCGTGGAATACTCGCCGCATAACTTAACAGAACTCGCCGAGAACCTACTTTCCACACTCGCCGCATANAATACGGAATGAGATAAAGTAAGTAGACGATTGAAATTAAATCTTGGAGGTTCAATTTATTTATAACGCTGTATAACGCCAGTTGTAATCGCTCGGTCTAATCACTTGTATTATTATATTATCATCGGAACGCACAGATTTATCGTCAGTGCCTATTACAACTTGTTATGTAGACTTTTATTTACGCGATTGTGATTCGGATTCTACCAGCAAAACCGTTTTATTATTCTATTTTATATATGGTTCACTTAGTTCATCTAGTCGAAGAAGAAGAACAGGAAGAAGAAAGAATAATTTTGGAAAACAGAATTACATTTTATTTATCGTAAGTTTATTATTGTTAGTCACTTAATACGGTTCGTAATTACCTCATTTATACGTAATTATATTTTACGTTTATTACACGATGCTGCAGCATAATAAATCGTGAGGAAAGATAAATGTACTTGTAATGTGATACCCAATATCTAAGTTCACATATTTATTTGGCGTAAAATATGTCATCTTGGCAAATGTAGTACCTTCATCCAGTTGAAATATGGGCCAAATTCCTTAGGGAATTATACAATAAAAATAATTCAGATCGAAAGTGATGCCAAGTTCTTTTTGGAAAGCCAATTTGAAAGCTCTTGGTGCTTTATAAAAAATTATACCAGTTCTAGTATTTCAACGTGTTGGTATAGGCTTTAGCGGCCAGTAGGTGAACTGATGCTGTTCTGGTTCGGGTTAAAGACCGTCGTTAGTTCCTAACGTTTCGCTAGGACGAGTGGCGACCTGCTTCAGAGGTCCTCCCATCTCCAACACACGCCGGCCTTTAGAACAGCAAACAAAAGTTGTAATTTAGGTACTTGATGAAAATTCTTAACTAAATTTGTTTAAATATTTAAACAAATAGCAGCTTAAGTTTAACCAAACTTGATAAAAAAGTTATAGGGTAGCGAAATAATAGTCATTTTTCTAATGAAATAAAATAAACACACACAGAATAGTGTAGTTTTATTTGAATTTTTACATGTATCTACATGGTTGTTCATTTACGATCGTAATGCTTTAACAAGTGAACTGTTAGTGAACCTTTCCGTTTAGCCTTGTAGTCGCAATGGGCACATTTGAACTGTGGTTCTTTACCGCATTCGTACTTTTGATGTTGTACTAGCCCTTTCCTGTGTGCGTAGCCTCTATGACAGGCAAAACAAATGTGTTTTTTCACTGCCCTACATCCTCCTCCAAAGTAAGCTAAAACAAAAAAATGTCACGCTCATCTGTATACATTTTTTAATAATAGAACAAAATCCGGTTATGGCGGCGGAACTCGATTACGTTCATTTTAAATGCCCTTAAAAACGTGCAATTTATGGCATAAATATAGGGTTCACATTCATGAATAAACCTTCTACCCTACATCGACTGGATTGTTGTTTCTACCATAAATAACTATATACATGTGTATATTTATATACCAATAAAGCACCAATTGTATTAATACAGTATGCAATTTGTTCATGATATTAATGCAGCCTTCCACTGCAGTACTGAACGAAACGTAAATCCAATACAAGCTTCCTTCTCTGGTTGTAACAAGTACTTTTTTATATGCTAAAGTATCAGAGTCCAGATTTTATTATCGATGACGGTAGTATATGAATGGAAAATCCTGAATATTTGAACTGATTTAACTCCAGCCACTAATGCTAGGGGGGGGGAGGGCGGAACTCTGAACTACGCCGGAAGGTCCTCTTCAGTCTATTTTCAGGAATCGTGAGAATGGTTGAGTGGTGGTTCGGGTGAGAAAGATGAGACGGATGAAATGAAGACAGAAGAGAATGAAAGATTATCTGTGGAATATAACTGCCCCAAGCATTTGCTTAAGTGATCCAAGGAACCCACAGAAAAACTTGAACGAAGACAGACGCACTCGGAATCGAACCGGCGTCCTCCCGAGTGCTAAGCAATGGTCTAAACCTCTAGGCCATGCCGCTCGGTAACTTACAAGATCAACCAGAAGCATACGTACAAAA
>NW_020440659.1:0-4133 GCF_000699045.2 Agrilus planipennis | reverse complement strand
GCTGCTCATTTACGAGCTTGAACTATTTGAACCGAACTTTCAAGTTGGGTTATTATCTGAATCGACTGGAATTGACTGGGTGCCAAACCCAATCGAGTGGGTGCTCAGGCACCCGTGAATCATCCCTTGTTGCGCCCCTGGACCCAAGCATGATTCTTGCGCAGTTCAATATCTATTTTTACTTCTTTAATTACATTAACAGCAACATACTCAAATTCTACGGCATATAAATTTTATTCCGTTTCTATTGTGTACTAAAAATGCGTTTCAGACGTTTCGACGTTCAAATGTAACATAAAGGTTTGGTTTCCAACACGCATTATATCTTAAACTTAAATACTTACAAGAAAAATACTACTTCCAGAGATGTAGTGGCTAGCTCTGGAGATATAGTGAGTATTTCTAGAGATATAGTGATTTCTGTACATACCCTGTATTATATCAAAAATTTAGAGGCTTTTACTTTTAAAAGAACCCATTAAAATATAATTCAGTATTTTTATAACAAGCTAAAGGTAAATGGCAATAAAAAGTATATTATAATCTACTACTTACATTAATATTTGTAATATACTCGTAATAATCGGTGTATGAATTGAAGGACCCAAAGTGGTGATCAAATCCTCTGTACAGCGGAGTGTCATTCCATGTGGTATATCCCAAACCCCATTTTCCTACCAAATAGGTTTCATATCCTAGCTCCTAGAGAATGTCTTTCATTTTAGCAGCAATTTCATTACAATAACTAAATGCTACCTTCATATATTCCGGTAAAATTTTTCCAATTGGAAGAGATATATTTTCAGCTGTCTGAATTGAAGGACCTTGTAAACCTACCGAAAAAAAATATTTCATAATCCATGTAGATACCTCTGCGAGGTGTTTATTAACTTAATATATACACTTTGGGAATCTATTTCACATTCCATTTGGAACGAAAAATGTCTTTTAAAAGTTTTCTTGAAAACGCTTATTTTGTGTTTATTTGATCCTATGCGAACTTGGAGATAAAAAGGGCACACAGCTTTATAACAACGGATGCTAAAGGATATCTTACTATATGTATATCGCCATGAAAAGAATTAAATTTTCTATTAGAGTAAAATTCAGGACGAAAGGAGTAGTAGGGATATAAAGCAGAGGATAGTGCGATCGATTAATTTAGAAATTCTAAAAAGATTGTTAAAGGTGTATGTTTGGACCGCCGTGCTGTACGGATGCGAAACATGGACGGTGGGCGCGGCGGAAAAGAAAAGGTTAGAAGCATTCGAAATGTGGTGTTACTAGCGAATAATGAGGAGACCGTGGATAGGGAAGGTTAGAAGTGACTATTAGAAAGAATAGAAGAACAGAGACTCTATCAAAGTCAATAAGAAATAGGCGAGGTAGATTGGTAGCACACCTTCTCAAGCATGAAGGGCTAGCCAGAGACATATTAGAAACAGAAAGAAGACTTAACAGGAGTAAATGTAGACTTGAATTAGTTTACTGTTCACAAATAGTTACGGATGTGGGATATTCTAGTTTTAGGGATATGCGAAGATTAGCTCAGGATAGGAAAGAGTGGAGTTTTGCGTACAGCATTTCCTCTTTTTCGTGAATTGTCACAGGAGCCGAAAGAGAGTAAGTATACGATTTTTCCTGGTTTCAGGAATGAGAAAATGCAATATAACCTCATAAATTGATTAGAAAATTACTACTCGAACCAAAGCCATATTCCCATCCCTGAAATCACAGAAAAATACTACTTCCTGAGCAAGGGTGTGTGATTTAAAATCATAAACGGGCCTCGTGAAGAACGTACGGTACTGCCTACTTGGAGGTTGCTAACCTCGCCTTCAACTCGGGTGTTAATTTACACATGGGAAGGTATTCCGTACTTTCTTCTCTCGGTGGGTAATATGACATTAAATTCCGACTATTAACATCACGATAAATTACACTAATGGTAGTAAATAATATTAAATTAATTCATTAAAATAAAAAAATAATATCTGTTATAGTTCCACGGAATAAATAACTCTGTTTATGAACTTTTTAAAAGGACTCGTACATTTTGTGATATATGTTTTATTGTAAAAAGAACACTATTTTACTCATCATTCCACAGTGTATGCGTATTTCAAACCTACATATTAATATCTTCAGTTCAATTAGGTTTCTAGATTTTGTGATCTTGTACATGCCGAATACAATTGACATCAATATGTAGGGCATTGTTCCATAAACCTATTCTGTTTATTGCTTTTCTGTAGCCAGTAAGCGAAGAAAATACCAATAAATGTGTCAATAAAAGTACTAGAAATTTCGCATCAAATTCATCTTGTATTCCATTTTATCGTGAAAATACTGACGCAAGGACAAATTGTATCAAATTATCGTTTTAAATGATCCAAATGATTGTATTTTTATTGACAACTGGAGAAATGAGACGTGTAACCCTTTCTTACAAACTGATAAGTTTTCAAAAGCTTGGGAACAATTTTAGATACTGATATTTTTGTTATTCTTAGAATACTTGCCATCACAGATAATTATATTTTAATGACATATCTTTTCTTTTAACAAGGTAAAAATTAACTAGTTCAATAATTTCCGTTTCTACTATGTCCCTCCTTTTTACATTTATAAATTGCTTTTAATTTTAGCAATACGCGTTCACATTTTATGATACTGAAACTATAAAGTTGTTATGGATATTATTTGATGAAATCTATTACAAATTTGAAAATTATGTCTTATTAAATTCAATTAAACGATAAAACTTAATGACAAGTTAGATGTATCACTTGTCATTAAGTCATTAAAAACCGAGCATTCTAACATAAGCAAAAAAGGGTAAATCAGAAAAATCAATTGAATGTTATTTTTTCTAATCAAGAAAATACTGCACATGACAATAAGATATTATTTAAAACTATGTAGTAACTGGTATCTACTAGATACTATCTAGTCCAGTGGTCCCTTAATGGTATTCCGGGGAAGAAATGGATAATGAAATTGGTTTATTTAGCCGAAATATTTAATAAACTCAACATAATCAACAGGTCCTTACGATAATCAAATAGAAATTTGGCTTTCGGATTAAATGTGGTAGACAAAAAACTAGCAAATATTTTTATCTTCTTATAGATTTCTGAAAGAAGATTAATTACATGTAAAATCATAAATGGGTATCTATTAAACCTTAAAAAATCCTTGAAAGAATATTTACAATGGAGTTACAGGACAGCCTTTGAGTATAGAATCCATTCGCAAATCAAGCGAAACCATCAATTTTAACCACGTCGGAGTCTGAGAACATGATCGATATTATCAGTTAATTCAAATTTGAATGACCTTTACATCAAATTTAAGGATGTTATCCCACAATCGTTGAGAAGGTTATCACGGTTTCTCTTTTCATTTATATTGACTTACAGATTACTAACAAGTTTATCTAGTGGAGAGTAAACGTGGTCAAAAAAGAGGCAAGGTTTAGGAATAACTTTTAACTGCATAAAAATTCATAAACACTTTTGAAATGTGTTCTAAACAGGTTAAAGTTCAAAGTTTACTATTTGTACTCTAAATTTCTATTTCTTTATTTATAACGAAAAACTACAAAATTAGTTCATATATCCTTACATTTGGGTATGCTGATTACGAATTCGATGTTAGATTTGCAAAATTCAAAATGGCGGTTACAAAATGGTCGACCAAAACGTAGAGAAAATGCGAAAAAAAATTATATTGCGTTTTCAACTAAAATATGTTAGTTGTTATCATATACTGTCGTATTCTTCTCGAATTTTTCAATGATTTTCTGATTTTTTTAAAATATTGTTTAATAAAATACAATAGTTGCACACTATTGTTTATCAACTTGAACACGCCATCGTAGACACCATGTATGCTTGCATTTGTAGGTAATACTTAGTAAAATTATTACTTATGATAGACAATTCTTTATTGAACACCTTCAAAATTGTTCAAAGATCGTGTTTTTACCGATTTTCGCGTTTTTCCTTTTAAATTTTTATTACATTCGAAAAAAAAGTAAAACCACGAAATATTTTTCAAGATTAGTACCTAATATATACGTATATATTCCAATACTTAATTTTTTTTTTAAGTTTTACTACTTTTGATAA
>NW_020440658.1:0-4176 GCF_000699045.2 Agrilus planipennis | reverse complement strand
ATCTAATTTATTTCTAAGTACGCAATTTCGAAAAGGATTTGTAATAAGGAGGTCAAGGACAGTACCTATTAATCGTTTTAACATCGATATGTATGTATTTGTATAGTTTTTATGCACTTACCTACCAACTAATATACTGTGTTAATTGATTTAAATTAACTAAAAGTTATCATCATCATCGTGCGGTTGTCAGTCCTAAGACTGGTTGGACACGCACCTCCACCCTTTTCTATCTCGAGCTAATCTTCGCATTTCCCTAAAACTAGAACAACCCACATCCTTCACTATTTGCGAACAGTAATCTAATCTAGGTCTACATCTACCCCTCCTAACTCCCGTTTCTGCCTCTAATATGTCTGTGACTAGACCTTCATGCCTGAGAACGTGTCCTACCAGCGTATCTCGCCTATTATCCGTGAAAACTAAAAAATTATCTATAATGGTATTTGGGGCATTTGTCCAGAGATCCGCCAAAATTATGATCAAGGACAGTGGCGTTTGAAGGACACTGTATAGAAGAGTGTCCTTATTAGGGTTATTTCTGCTTATGCACCACGTCAAAGCGCGAGAATAATACGTCGACTTTGTACTTAAATAAAAATGTACATTATTCATGTGTGGTAGGTATGTGTATTAAAATATAATATATACCTGTAGATATAAGAAGTCGCAATTCTTAGAAAATATTACAATGGCTCGATCAGATTACTGTATGTACAGGTAATATCCACACGGGTAGCTACAGTGTGTATAATGCCTCAGTGACGTCAGCTCGTAAAATTTGTTCGTTATTGCATGCCCTTATCAAATGTTATATTTAATACTGAAATTGGAATGTTTATTAAACTGTTACATACAATTTTTTTTATTTCTTCTACACACAAATTTGTTGACACTTGTTTGTTTATTTGTACTGTTGGTCTTTCATTTATCATTAGGTACTGATTTAAAATTAATAAATAGGTACCAACATCCACCGGAAAATGAAGGTGTGACCGTATTTTTTATTTTGCAAAATGACAGCTGCAGATTTTGGAAAATATATTTAAGGGATTATGTATAATGCATAATAATTAAATGATAAATTTAATATACTATTATTTAGATAAAATATTATCTGACCTCGACTTGTCAAGAACGTATAGATATTATTTTGGATAATTATGTAGATATTCCTGTTATTGGCTGCGAATGACCTTAAACCCCCTTATCAATAGATACTCTGAAACCATTGCTTAATAGAAATCTTATAAATAAGTATAGATTGCATAAGACCATCGGCGATACATGACTCAATTTTCTTAAATTACTGTTTTATGGGCTATTTTATTTATGTATTCACTATTTTCATTTAGGATTAGGACTTAATCTCCACTATGTAATATAGGTATTTAATTTTTTTTAAAATATGTAAATGTATATGTTCCTTGGCTAATTTGTAAACTTGTATACAAACCAGACATTTGGACAGTTTTCATAACATCTAACAGAAAGGGTCACAATCCGCCCCACAGTCAAAAGTATGATACGATTACGCCCCGGATGTTAGGGTGTCGTAGAAATAAAATAATATATGCATTTTATGTTGAATAGTAGAAATTGCAATGTAAAAACAACACAACAAAATTCAAACAAACAGACTTATATTAACCAAAGATTGTGTTACGTCATCGGCATAGTCTGTACGAACTAATCCAAAAATAATGGCAACAACACATTTGAATTCATTTGTAACGTAGAAACTATGATATAGGTACNGTAGCTGTCACTTTTAAGGGAGGTAAATAAATTCAAAAAATGACCATTTTACTGAAAATCGGAACAACCATTACATGTGAGAAACTAACTGCTACGATATATTTGAACTGATGCAAAATATTCCCTATTTAAATATAATTTTAATGTGCAAAATTGTTCCCAAAAGTATATTCCGAATACAAAATGACAAAATGGCATTTTTATGTAGTTTTTAAGGTGCCTAAAAAGTTTTTTGTTTTGATGTATATTAATAAAATTGCTCTATTGTTTACTTTAAATTTTACGTAGGGTTTGTGAGTTTAAATCGAGAAATCCAACTACTTAGGGTATTATCAAATGGTGATAAATTCAAACTTTCAACGGAACTGTTGTTGTGAAATATGTTTAATAAAGTAAATTCGTACTCCTGATAATGACTGGGACAATGTTATCCAGATAATAAATATTTCTTATAATCCCCAACCCAAGGTACCTATGATGTTTCAGGGACGAAATCTCAACTATTGTACTATCTGGGCAGTTTCTACCCTCAGGTACCTTTGGATTGGGTGGCGAATCACACCGGTCATCCGGGAACGCGGCACTTTCTTCCCATTTGGTTCGTAATATGGGTACTTTTGTGAAAACATTCCTGTGCTTCTCTTTGTTTTAATGATTAATAAAGCAAATACTTTTCACAATACACAAAACCCATAAAAAAAATCAAATCAGTGCCCTTCAAGCTGAGCCCTAGCATAATCTTCTCGATGAATATTTATAAAGTTAAATTATTAGGAAAATTGAGACGCGCAACAATTTTTTTGTAAAAAAGGAAGACGAGGAAATACAAAGGTTGAAAACCAATGAGTTATGTAGGCTACTTGAGTTTTAACATTATTTGTTTGCAATAATTGTAGACATTAGGAGATATTTTTTCTCATCAATTACTTCCAGAATATTTCAATTATTAGCAGAAACTGATGTTTTTCATATTAATTCTTAATTTCTTTGTTATATTATAGTTTTACAAGTATCAAGTATTTTTGTAAGTTGCAGAAAAAGATAAAGGGTAAACTTTGTTTGTATGTACGGGAGTAGTCCTAGAAGAAGTACTGAACCGCTTCTAAAAATTAATCGACTATTAAAATACTAAATTATTTCTGTGACCAATGCAGACTGTATTTTGTTTATTTGATAAAAATATATGTTTTCAATTCAAAATTTCAATATTTGTAAATATGAAGTCGGAAGAAGACGTGCTGCCATTTTTACGCAATCGAAGGCCTCATGGGTTCTACAGAACTTAAAATTTACTACGGTGTGGGCCACCCTTGGCCCCTGCATACGAAAAAAGAAGCTGATAAAGTCCCTGGTTAAGGTGTAACACGTGCAGCTTTAACTTGCACGGTCAAGTGGTCATTAGTTCCTAGAATTATTTATAAGGATAGCATTACATTCTCGCGATTCGATTTAAATCACGTTCGAAGATCAAAATCAAAAGTTTAGTTCAATGATCTATATATGTAGGTACGTTATTATGTGGAAGTAGTATTATATAGAACTGTAATACCTAGAACGATATGAAACGGACATGAAAATTGGTCGGTTCATTCGTTCGAAACGTCACGGACTAAAAAGACCATCATCATCGATCGTGCAATCGGACACGTCCAGGGACCAAGGTAACGCGATCCTTCACTTCTTGCAACGTGCTTTATTGTTTGTTTTTCTTTTTTTTTTTTTTCATTTTACATCTACATGCACATATCTATCGTTCCTTTATTTTGAACTAATTTATTAATAGTGTGTAATTGTAGTATATATGATGTTATGATGTATCTATGTATAAAAAGTGTGTCGTGTTGAAATGTTGCTGATTAAGCACAAGGTAATTTATTGTAAGAGTATGTCTACCTATTAGGTATTTTTGTAGGTGTAATTGTACGAATGTGTGTTTTGTAACACTTACTATTATTTTTATAGGTTATTGCCTGGTCAGCAATATCGAAATCATTCAATTTTTCCGTTTTCAGTTCTAGTAATATAGGTAACTAACGTAATATCTGCAGAAATATATGCTTAAGTGCCTATGTAGGACCAGATGGGGCAGTTGCTCCGAGAGAAAATTCGGTTCCGAAACTACAGAGTAATGGGACCGCCAATTTTTTTTTCTTTCGAAATGTCTTTTTATATTTTGATAAGTTCCAAATTTTCGGCCACCCTCAAAAAAACGGTCCTGGGGCGTTTTTCCCTTACCTTGGTTACCTCCAGTATGTAAGTGTACTAGCAAAAGATTGAATGCACCTTTTTCTGGACAACCCCCCTAAATAAAATCCTGATTTATAATTAAATATTGCTACGTAATATTTGTAGGTACTATATTTTTTACAGCATTTGTACCATTTTGTAGTTATCTAATTACCTCACGAAGGCTCTTGT
>NW_020440657.1:0-4152 GCF_000699045.2 Agrilus planipennis | reverse complement strand
GCGAATTTCTAACCATTGGATACAGTACTTATAGTAGATATTGAATTAGGTAGAAAATTTGTACGGCATTTTTTTGAGGTGTAAATTGTAAATAACAGTCAGCAGTAAAAAGCACAGCGGAAAATAATAGAAAATTGTATGTACGTGATCACATTAAATTTAGGCACAGATGCTAATGGAAACTACTTTCTCTTTTTTCCCGCGAGAAATAGGTTGAGTACAGTATAAGTTCGCTATGTTCCTATTTTGTTATTGCTTCGCATATATACAGGCTGTTACAAATTCGATGCTCACCATTTAAATCTTGTAAACGGTTAGGTCCTGGAAAACTAGTTTTCTAAAAACCTATTTAATGTTTTTCAGGGTCCTTTTGCAAAGATGTTAGAAGAGAAAATAAATTTTCTGGTGGCAACTTTTTCTTTCTTAGGTTTCCTATTTTTAGATTTTCGATTTGACGTTTGCGTTTTGTTTTACCCCTATTATCAACTTTATTTTTCTCATACAGACCTGATTGTAGATTGACCAGACTGCATTCTTTGAAGGTGGTTTTGCCATCAGAAATAGAAGATTGTACTGCACACGTTTTATGCCTTTTAATCTAGGAAAAACAGACATCCAGCATTAATGAATTTTATTTTGGGTCGTTTTAACTCTTCCAAAATCCTGTTTTCATAACCATGATGTCCCAAAAGATCTGAGCGAAACTTTTTATTTTTTCGTATTTTGTTAATTTCCCACACCATTAAGTAAGTTTGCATTTTCATTGTGCTATTCTTAAAATAGCCAAACTGTGCCGAAAACGTTATTGATAGTAATAGTAAGTATTGGCTGGCTGCGTTATAAAATGGTATTGTCACGCTGGAACACGTGAAATTGCTCCAAATTACTGCCAGCATTTATCAGAAAAACACACGAAGAGACGTTATCCAGGTTGCCTGTCGGTATGGCCTTTTAAGTTTTATATCTCGTAAAAAGAGTCAGTCGCAATTGCAAGCAGCATTCGTTCTATCGATTTTTTAGAATTCCGCGGCTCCAGCGGAACATTTTCTGATGTAACTGTACAATTGTAACAATAACATTCGGTGAAGCGCAAAACATTTCGAAATGCAAATTGTAATTGTGTTTTATTCGGTAGTTTCTCAATAAAAGTGTTTCCATGACCGATCAGACCCACTTGACTTTCAGAACAAAACCAATTTTACAAATTGTGTATTATCTGCAGCCTGCAACTATCGTTATGTGCAACGTAGGTAGGTGTTGGTAAACTAATAAAGTACGGTGTAGAAAATAAATAAAAAAATTAANGTACTAACATAAGCAATACAACTTTTGGTGAAAGTAGAGGGAAGCAAATAAACTATTCGCCCATCGTGGCTCCCAAGAAATTTTTTGTATGTATCTTTGAAGTTTGAAAATGCCCTTGAAGTAAACACTTACTGGAAAACATTTGACGTACGTTATTATTTTCCGTTTACGAAATTAATAAACTTATTATTAGTATTGGTTGTGGTTGCAGTTATTCCGTGCCTGCCGATGACAACAATAATTTTATTAATGGTACGCTTCTGTTGTACGATATGCTTGGTTGGGCAATAGACACTTAGTTGCTGAATTTGGAATGGTCACGATTTACCTTTTACTCGTGCAATGAAGTCGGTCATTGCAATATTACCTATTACCTGCGAGCTGATTGCAGTTGAGTCCATTCATAATAATTTTTAATGTTTTTTCTTTTTAATATACTTGTTTGAAAAACTATAATCTTTAATAGAAAGCCGTCATATTGTATCAAAAGGCCACTTTAAACGAATGAAGTTCAATAATATTTCATTCATCCGTTCTCTTAGAAGGTAGATAAATGGGACACGTATTAAACATAACTGCGGACATAATCATTCACTCAAAAAAAACCTTTTTGAAAACATTACTGTCAAAACCGTAGATGTTAGCAATTATTAGTAAATTAATAAACTTCCTCAAATTTGTTCCTTCATCATCATAACGTCGTCAGTCCTAAGACTGGTTAACACGCACCTCCACTCCTTCCTATCCTGAGCTAATCATCGCATTTCCGTAAAACTAGAACATCCTAATTTAGGTTTACCTCTACTCCTCGTAACTTCTTCTACCTCTAATATGTTTCTGACTAGATCTTCATGCCTGAGAAGGTATCCTACCAACCTATCTCGCCTAGAATCCTCTATTCTCTTACTCTTTCTAATACCTCTTTATTTCTAACCTTCTCTATCAGCGGTATCCTCATCATTCGCCTGTAACACCACATTTCGAACGCTTCTAACCTTTTCTCTTCCGCCGCCCCCAACGTCCATGTTTCGCACCCTTACAGCGCCGCGCTCCAAGCATACACCTTACACCTTTTTATTGAAGGCGACTCGACCTGGGCTATTCTCTGCCTTATATCCCTACTGTTCCTTCCGTCCTGACTTATTTGACTTCCTAGATACCTAAAATCAACCACTTCTTCTTATCTTTCGTCTCCTATCTTTACATTCGCTATTTCCTTACTTTTTCTTCCCTTGCATACCAACATTTTTGTTTTACTATTATTTATTTTCATACAACACTCTTTTGTCAATATCGCTTCCATTTAATTTGAAGCTATCTCTAACTCCTCCTTGTTGTTCCTTATAGGTAGCTAATTTGTAATTTAGTTAAAAGGAGAATACCTGATATCTAATACCTGCATCTGTTCTAATAACACTTTTAGGTAGCGTATTATGTGGGAGCATGCGTGTGTGAATAGGTATTAATGTATAGTCAGTCATGTCATTTTTATGTTGACCCCGTGCTAGCGTTTGGATATAACGTAATTTCACGTGCTACAGGTCCAGTTTTTCGACCTCAACAAGTCGGTGACGGTGATTTTTAGGAGGTCAAACTTTCTCAGTTCAGCTCCGGACAGCACAGACTCTCGTTGTCTGACAAAGGTTAACAACATTCATATATTTAAAACACTTATTATTAGTTTTGCATCAGACCTTAACGCCAGTGGTTTTATGCGAGAGAGGTGTTGTTGTAAGATTCTTTACGCCTTCTTGTACATTTAATGTTTAACAAATATGATTGAAATTAATCGTACCACAAGAGTAATCTGTGGTGGTGGTTAATATAAATATTATTTGGTCACTATTTTGGTTTGATTCTTTTACAATGGTCTCTTTAAAAGGGGAAGAAATCAAATTGAATATGATAATATTTATTTTGTAACTAAATGTACCTGCAATGTGACAGTCTTAATCCCAAGAGATGATTGTATTATCAAAGGCTAGGAATCTTTAGGGAAAAATCATTAAGTTGACATGTACTTATTAATTCCTATTAAGGAATTAAATCGTGCATGCAATTTTCTTAAACTGGAGCAAGGCTCTATTACAATGAAGTCGCAGAGATAAATAGATAGCGATGTGTAGGTACAAGATTCAACTTGAAACTAGAAGCGCACGCACTTTATGTCAATTAGTCAGACATTTAAATTCACATATTTTATGCACGTATTCTTATCTGCTAATTCACGCCATATCTTAATTATACGTCACTTCCCGTTTTGATACGAATATGTACAACAAGGGGAAACAGGCCGCCGATATCTTTTTATACAAATTACCTACTTTATTAACGTTGCGTACGTAAGATGGTAATTTATTGATAAGCTATAACGGAAATGAATTGCGTTTTAGCAACTGGGTATAGTAAAGATATTCGATCCTCTCTGTTGTTGTTTCATCCTTCTTAATTAGTACGTTTAAGGTGGAAAGTGTACTCATTATTTATGTATATATCTACCGTTTTTTTTTTCATTCTAAGAATTGTATAATAAATGTCTGAGTTTAATAAACTAAATCAAGATGTACATTACTTCAAAAAGACTAGATATAGAGGGTGTATTCCGAAATTTAACCCAGCATACAGGCCAGTGCTGATGACTCATAAATCGACGCCATACTGTTGATTCGTTCCGAAATATACTGGTCAGTGTGTTACCGTCAGTTTGACGCCATATTGAAAATAGTGTTTGTGCTGGTTTACAACAATTTTGTTCCAAAAGTTATCAAAGTTTCTCACAATCAAATAAAGCCGTTTATTCCTGAGGCAGATTTTTTTTAGACCATTTTAACCATTAGAAATTTTGTT
>NW_020440656.1:2833-4174 GCF_000699045.2 Agrilus planipennis | reverse complement strand
ATGGGACCTGGGAGAAACATATAGGCTACTTTTTGTCACAAAAATAAAATATGAAGGAAGGGAATAGGTATAAATTCAATACGCGTTACGCAAAGACTGCTATGCGCTACACACCATAATTGAAGCGAATGCATATGGCGGACGGCATGCTGAGAATGGGCAGACAACGTTGTTCGAACGTGCGCGGTCCCTAGAACTTTGCGCTGCAACTAGTTCGCTTTCTTCACTGGAATTATTATTAATTTTTGGTATCGTTTGGGTTGTTTGTCAAGGGAAAATAAAACTTATTCATTGATTAATATTTGTTAATTTACAAAAATGCTTTAGAAATGAATTACTAGAGTTTGAAGTTATAACATCTCATTTATGGTTGGGTCGTTTAAAATTGGCATACTCCGCAATAAAACTGTCGCATTAGCTGTGTTCTTTCACCTTATCAACTGGATTATTTAGAGCGGTTGCTGTCAGAATGCCTACTTTTACTCACGACAGACATTACAGGGAATTTCGTAAGCGTAGAAAAGAGATGACAAGTAGGAATTGCAGAGGACACCATTAAAGGAAAACATTACACCATTGAGGTGTAACAGAAAGAGATGTAGACAAGCAGAATTTGAGCATGTTGTCAGCATGGGACTTTAAAGAAAGTTCAATATTCTCAGGAATTTAGGAAAGCAAAGACACTTTTTTAAAGATATAATTCCAACCAGGCAGTTACAAAGCTGACTCTGATCTTTAGCGTACCCAAACAACCTGTAACCGCTGTAGCGCTAATTATTCGGTTATCTCTTTTCACATTGTCTGCACTGCTCATGAAGCATTTCGTAACTTAACAAGGGCGTGTTCAAAACGCAGTAAATCACTACAGTCTCAAGTGGAAACAAAAAAGAGATACAGGCCTGACGCTGGAAGCTGGCGGAAATTTTAAAATGGCGTGGATGCGCGGTGGCAAAAGTAGGCAGTTTTAGGTATAAAGATTGCAGCCCTCATTCTTCAGTATTCCTATCAGGGACATAGATTATTTTTACATTATTTTCTAGTACGCTACTGTCCTATCTGTATTAATACTATAATTTACGCCTACTGAAAGCCTATTTGTGTATCGGTTCCAAGTGACTTACCTAAATAGGTCATAAATGGGCAAGTACCTGCGCGACCGCTCGCCAGCTTCCTTCGTCAGACCTGTATGTCCATTCTCACAGATAATTTATTGCGTACTATGCCAATTTTGATCGTCCCAACTATACTTTTTTATTGAAACGTAGGTATTACCTTTCACGTCTAACCACGAAATTTTTTAAATTAATTTAATTAGTATAAAGATTAATAAAAGCTTTGAGA
>NW_020440656.1:0-1273 GCF_000699045.2 Agrilus planipennis | reverse complement strand
TGGTACCTCGGGGATGCATAGTACAATGCGAATCAAATACAAAATGCTGACATCTTAAGTACCTCCATTACTTTTCCCAAACAATAAACAAATATATGTATATATTATATTTATTGTTAAAAGTAAATTTTCATCAACAATTTATAGTACATTCAACGTTTTTTCCCCAACTCAAGTTCATCGTTCAAGAAGAAGGGTAGTTTATCATCGTGTATTAGTTGTATTGCTCATATCCCAGAAACCAAGCATTCGCCACCTTGAAATTTAGTATTCAACATGCTCTCATCGTTAATAATCATTTGAGGGCAAGAAAACGGGCAATTCTTAGTTTATTTGTGGGGTCACTCTTTTATCTTATTGTAGCGACCGCGACCGTGATTGTGTGCGATCGGGCATACGTGTGTGTGAGCGGCTTATCGATTCGCCGACTAGCCGCGGGCGCTTTTCTTCATGTGCGCCGTATCTGTAGACGTGTGTGGCGTACCTGCGTTCCGGGAAAGCAATTAAACCGTTCAAAGAAACCGAGACTTCTCTGGAAGGCTGAAGAACGTTCCCGAAAGGAGGCAAGGGAGGATAAAAAGAAAGAGACGATCGCCGATGTGGAGTAGAAATAAATTGACTGTTCCAGAAGTGAAGAGTAGAAATAAATTGACCGTTGCAGAGGTGAACCAAGAGATAAATTGAAAGTGATAGAAGTGAAATAAATAGAACAGTGAATAGTAACAGTACTGTAAATAAATAGAATAATTACCGAAGTAGTAATAATTTAATAGTGTTTTTAAGTTTAATAGTAATTAGTGTAAATAAATAGTTTTCTTCTTAAAATTTAATNCTTTTTTAACTTAATCTTTTCCTTAAACATTTTAATGCTTTTATTCCAGAGCCGGCCAAACTTTAACTTCGTAGGAGCCGCTACCCGTGGTTAGTTTAAGTCACTTCATACCCTTCAATGAGTACGAGAGAGTAAGCAGTAATGACCCATATTGCTTTCTCTTTCTCTTCTCCCTTCCACTCCCATATCAAGCCCCTACATCCCGTAGACGAGCGAAGCCTCTCACGCAACTTAAATAATACCAACGAAAAATTTTGTTCGCAATACTATTGGGTTTGGCTATCGAAGAGGGGATTCATCTACGATATGGAAGGGATAAGAAAAGGAAAGAATCATCTCACTCGCACTCGCAGGATCAATGAGGAGCTCCTTGGCTACACCTGAGGAGCACTCGGGAGTCAAAAGAGCCGAGTTTACCCGGCTCTGTTTTATTCTACAATT
>NW_020440655.1:257544-265561 GCF_000699045.2 Agrilus planipennis | reverse complement strand
AAACATTAATTTAATTTCTTTACTTCATACGTTTTGTATCTTTGTGAGTCCCGCTCTGTAAGAAAAAAAAACATGACGCCTACTTGATATTTTCCAATTCGTAGTAGCGAAACATTTTTCCAAGTATCTAAAAATTATTAGTTACCTATGCAGTGTTGACTGGTCTAGTTAGCTGTCACTTAATATGAAAGTGAAAAGAAAAAATGACGGATAACACTTTAAAAATTAGGTCAGTGGAGCTTTTTTTGTAACAGCAACAACGCACTCAGATTCCCGAGGTTATTGCGAATAAATAACGTGTTTATTTTTTGTTATATGCTTTCGTGAAAGTTGCACTGACGTTTACCATTATATAAAATATGGCAATTTCCTTAAAAGCAAAATAAGAAACACGACAGAATCCAAGAATTTTCCGAGGTCTAAGATACTAACTTTTGCTTTCTGTCGAAAACTTTTGGTTATTGTTATGGTTATTGTCATCCACCTTCGATAAGCTTTCACTTTTTAGGTCTACGTTTTTAGAATGCTAGGTATCTTTTGTCAAACGCTGTTCTAAAGAAATAACTCAATGTTAATGAGCTACCTCGATGTACATCAAGGGAAACAGTAACTTATTCAGGAAAATATTTATACAAATACATAGAGTTCGTTACCCTGCGTAGTTTCCTTGATCGAGTTACTTGTCTAACCTTACTAATTTGACAGCTGTTACGTATCATTCTAAAAACATTCGCTATCATAATTAGCTAATTTGCACTAAAATAAATGAATGCTTTTTACTCTAACAAAGGTTCTAGGTAGCCCGCTCTGTCTAGTTCGGATTAATTGCATCACTGATCCTGAGTAGTTAAGTCATTATCAATTTATGAATTAGATGTTGTTAAACAGTTGACTCGAACACGTAGGTTACCCGTAACAAGGTGTGAAACCTTGACCTTGCTGGAGTTAATGACAGATCTGAAGCACCTGTTTGTTTATTATTATACAGAACAAACAACGTTATTAAATAATAATCAGTACCGCGCCATTCACCTGTACTGACACATGTTGTATCTGTGTAAGTGTTAACGTCATACACTTTACACCTACACACAAACAGACATCAGGTGTGCATGGTGATTATTGATAAAATACAGTAGGCCTGGGAATGCTTTTTTTTTGTTGATGTAATAAGTATCAGTTAAAAAAAGACGGACGGCTAGGTGACGTAGTTACGTACTAAACAAAATTCTACAATGTGTAAACCTATATAGTTTATGTAGGATGTTTTAAGTTCTTTTGCTATTTTTCAGTAAATTTTCCGAAATCGATGTCGATTATCTTGGTCACAGAAATTCATATGTGCTTTCAACTTAATCGCCCAGTAGATTCGGAGCAAATTGACTGTGACAGACGGACAGACAGACACACCAGTGATCCTGTAAGGATTCCGCTTTTCATTCGGACGTACCGAACCCTAAAAAGGGAGAGACAGGACTGTAGGACATCTTCCGAGAGAAGAAGGGCTAGTTAAAAATATATTAGAAGTGGAAATTCGCAAATAGTTCTATTGTGGGATCTTTTACTTATTGGAATATTGGTTCACGATATGAATTGAGGTGCGTGTCCTACTAATCACTATTGACGCTGCCGACCTCATGATGGTGATGCATCTTAAGTTTTATTAAGCCATTTCTTTGTCTTTAAATTTTATGGAAAACAATTGTGGTCAGCGATTACGACTTTGCTTTGCTATGCTCTGTGATCTGGCGTGGTAGGACGCGACACGGCATGAAAAGTAACATCCGGGAAAATTTCAACGATGCATCAACTCCTTTATTTGTTTTCCTGAAAATATCGGGAATTTTGGTTTTAATGCGAGGCGACGGAGATTCGTCGTCGACGTTTTGGCATCGGCCCCGTAAACAATCATATAATCGAAGCGGCCGCGGCTGCGTTTCCTGTACTCGTACGTAGTTTATACGTAACTCTGTTTGCACTTTTGATTTTCTGCTTTTCTAGTTTTAATGAGCCGACATGCCTTTGTCGCACTCTCCCTTCTTCATATTCCCGTCCCCTTTGATGTTTATGGTTTCCAGTTGTTTTCACCTGCAATCGATGGGATTAAAACAAAAGAATATACACCATTTTATTTTTGAACCCACTGACCGACTTCTAGTCAACAAGTAATAATTTAGGTAAAGGTCTAGATGATGGCCCACGGTGGCTGGGGGGATCGAAAGAGGAGGTCTCCCCCACCACTGTACCATAAAAAGTTTGTGGCGGTCTCACCCCCATAAAAAGTTGTGGGGGTTTAATGTTAATAAATATGCTAATTTTTATACATTTCTAGGCATGTAAATATTTATATAGTCATTCTTAAACAATATTCAAAGGTAAAACTAATGAAAAATACATAAAAATATTGAGAAAGTTATATAAAACATTATTTAAATATCTTTATCAATAGGGTAGGTTAGGTTAGGTTATCGGGTTTTGTTCAAGTGACCACCCTCTTTCGATCCCCCACCTCCACCCGCTTGAAAATAATTATTTTATTGAATTTTATTTGAATTATAGTGTATGAAAATTGTCAAAATAATCAATTTTCAACCCCCATACCTTTTAATGGGGGTGAGACCGCCGCAATTTTTTTATGCGGTTTTACTCAGGTGACCACCCTCTTTCGACCCCCCCTGATGGGGGTGGGGGCCATCATCTGTACCTTTACTATAATTTAATTTGATCAGTACATACACACTTATTGACTCTATACGCTGAATAGAAATCTTCTGGTTAATTTAGAACAAGATGGCGATTCTGTTATCATAAAATTAAGAAAAGAAATGGAAATTGAATTTATTATTTGCCCAATTCTCATTGATCATTCGCTATTTAGAGGGTCCATGTCGCAAAATGAAATACATAACCATTACAAAATAATTGACTGTTTGTCACAATTGTCTATAGTAAGGAGCAAAGCTGTCCCACTCTTGGTATTGGTCTTGGTCTGGCTTATTCGGTCTTGGCCTTCCTGATATAGTCTCGGCGTTGGTCTGTGTCTTGCGTGTCTTTGAAATTATTAGACTCGGAAATTTGTTAACAATGTTTCGCAGTTATCTTTGTTTTTGTGTCGTACTAACTAAGAAAATGCTCACTGAGTATGTCTTTTCATGAATCATGAATATCAAGAGATGTCGGAAACACGTAGAAGTTTGTGAATGAATTTTTGATTTAGTAAATTTCGTTCCGGATTGTTGATTTTTGGATCACGCTCGATCGCGCCGTCCAATATTCTAAAAGGGCGCGTGCTTTCGTAAAATTGCGGTCCGATTGGCAATGCGCGGTTAATCTGTTCATGAAATCATTCGATGCCAAATCATTTTGGAATTCGTACGGTGCATTATGAATGAATCGAGTTATTTCGAGCCATTCAAAGATTGCAACGTAATTGAACACACAAACCTAAAATAGCTATTAGGTACTAGAAGGAGAAAAATGTACAATTTAGTATAAGGTGTCACGTAGTAGCACACAAGCACGTGTAGCTACTGTTCCGAAGAATTGTTTGAAGTATTAATAGAAGAGTGTTTAAACTATATGCATATCAAATGGAAATTAAAAGATTTTATTTTACATTATCTTTCTACTAAAAGCCCTTAAGTTTAAGAACTATCTGAAAAACCTTTTGGACCATTTTTGACAGTTTCATAGTGTTTTTTTCTATTTCTGTCACCTAAATCTCTATTTGCCAAGAAATTTTCGTATGAAAACGTAAATAGCTCTGATATATTTTACTTAGGTCATCGTTTATTCATTATAACTATTTATGGTCAAATCACAGTTTACATTTTGTTATTTTTATAGATTTTGATTAATTAATGTTTTTTTTGGAGTTACACGGAGAACTGTAACAATTTGTACGTTGGCATCACTGTTTAGTTTGTGTAGGATGTTTTAAGTCCTTCTGCTATTTTTCAGCGAATTTTCCGAAATCGATGTCGATTATCTTGGTCACAGAAATTCATATGTGCTTTAAATTTCAACTTAATCGCCCAGTAGATTCGGAGCAAATTGACTGTGACAGACGGACAGACAGACACACGAGTGATCCTGTAAGGATTCCGCTTTTCATTCGGACGTACCGAACCCTAAAAAGGGATAGACAGGACTGTAGGACATCTTCCGAGAGAAGAAGGGCTAGTTAAAAATATATTAGAAGTGGAAATTCGCAAATAGTTCTATTGTGCGATCTTTTACTTATTGGAATATTGGTTCACGATATGAATTGAGGTGCGTGTCCTACTAATCACTATTGACGCTGCCGACCTCATGATGGTGATGCATCTTAAGTTTTATTAAGCCATTTCTTTGTCTTCAAATTTTATGGAAAACAATTGTGGTCAGCGATTACGACTTTGCTTTGCTATGCTCTGTGATCTGGCGCGGTAGGACGCGACACGGCATGAAAAGTAACATCCGGGAAAATTTCAACGATGCATCAACTCCTTTATTTGTTTTCCTGAAAATATCGGGAATTTTGGTTTTAATGCGAGGCGACGGAGATTCGTCGTCGACGTTTTGGCATCGGCCCCGTAAACAATCATATAATCGAAGCGGCCGCGGCTGCGTTTCCTGTACTCGTACGTAGTTTATACGTAACTCTGTTTGCACTTTTGATTTTCTGCTTTTCTAGTTTTAATGAGCCGACATGCCTTTGTCGCACTCTCCCTTCTTCATATTCCCGTCCCCTTTGATGTTTATGGTTTCCAGTTGTTTTCACCTGCAATCGATGGGATTAAAACAAAAGAATATACACCATTTTATTTTTGAACCCACTGACCGACTTCTAGTCAACAAGTAATAATTTAGGTAAAGGTCTAGATGATGGCCCACGGTGGCTGGGGGGATCGAAAGAGGAGGTCTCCCCCACCACTGTACCATAAAAAGTTTGTGGCGGTCTCACCCCCATAAAAAGTTGTGGGGGTTTAATGTTAATAAATATGCTAATTTTTATACATTTCTAGGCATGTAAATATTTATATAGTCATTCTTAAACAATATTCAAAGGTAAAACTAATGAAAAATACATAAAAATATTGAGAAAGTTATATAAAACATTATTTAAATATCTTTATCAATAGGGTAGGTTAGGTTAGGTTATCGGGTTTTGTTCAAGTGACCACCCTCTTTCGATCCCCCACCTCCACCCGCTTGAAAATAATTATTTTATTGAATTTTATTTGAATTATAGTGTATGAAAATTGTCAAAATAATCAATTTTCAACCCCCATACCTTTTAATGGGGGTGAGACCGCCGCAATTTTTTTATGCGGTTTTACTCAGGTGACCACCCTCTTTCGACCCCCCCTGATGGGGGTGGGGGCCATCATCTGTACCTTTACTATAATTTAATTTGATCAGTACATACACACTTATTGACTCTATACGCTGAATAGAAATCTTCTGGTTAATTTAGAACAAGATGGCGATTCTGTTATCATAAAATTAAGAAAAGAAATGGAAATTGAATTTATAATTTGCCCAATTCTCATTGATCATTCGCTATTTAGAGGGTCCATGTCGCAAAATGAAATACATAACCATTACAAAATAATTGACTGTTTGTCACAATTGTCTATAGTAAGGAGCAAAGCTGTCCCACTCTTGGTATTGGTCTTGGTCTGGCTTATTCGGTCTTGGCCTTCCTGATATAGTCTCGGCGTTGGTCTGTGTCTTGCGTGTCTTTGAAATTATTAGACTCGGAAATTTGTTAACAATGTTTCGCAGTTATCTTTGTTTTTGTGTCGTACTAACTAAGAAAATGCTCACTGAGTATGTCTTTTCATGAATCATGAATATCAAGAGATGTCGGAAACACGTAGAAGTTTGTGAATGAATTTTTGATTTAGTAAATTTCGTTCCGGATTGTTGATTTTTGGATCACGCTCGATCGCGCCGTCCAATATTCTAAAAGGGCGCGTGCTTTCTTCAAATTGCGGTCCGATTGGCAATGCGCGGTTAATCTGTTCATGAAATCATTCGATGCCAAATCATTTTGGAATTCGTACGGTGCATTATGAATGAATCGAGTTATTTCGAGCCATTCAAAGATTGCAACGTAATTGAACACACAAACCTAAAATAGCTATTAGGTACTAGAAGGAGAAAAATGTACAATTTAGTATAAGGTGTCACGTAGTAGCACACAAGCACGTGTAGCTACTGTTCCGAAGAATTGTTTGAAGTATTAATAGAAGAGTGTTTAAACTATATGCATATCAAATGGAAATTAAAAGATTTTATTTTACATTATCTTTCTACTAAAAGCCCTTAAGTTTAAGAACTATCTGAAAAACCTTTTGGACCATTTTTGACAGTTTCATAGTGTTTTTTTCTATTTCTGTCACCTAAATCTCTATTTGCCAAGAAATTTTCGTATGAAAACGTAAATAGCTCTGATATATTTTACTTAGGTCATCGTTTATTCATTATAACTATTTATGGTCAAATCACAGTTTACATTTTGTTATTTTTATAGATTTTGATTAATTAATGTTTTTTTTGGAGTTACACGGAGAACTGTAACAATTTGTACGTTGGCATCACTGAGTTAACTAAACAAGGAAAGATTCAAATGTTTGCTGAAGTTGTTCACGTTTACATAAACTATTCCGGTTTAAAAGTGAACAATATCAACAAAAAGGAAAGAGAGCACAATTACCACAACGTATATTTCTTGGGTTGCACTAACATATTTAGTTTTTTAAATTTTTGTTTGTTCTCCAATAATGCCTTGTCTTCATTCTTTATATTTTCTGGTAGAGGCTTTTTGACTTTTGAAGTATCTGTGTTTCATACGATTCGGTGAATCTAGATCGGCGGCGTCTATCGCATGAAACTCCCTAACAATCCTAATTAAAGGGTTGTAGTTTTTATTGTTGATTGAAGAACTGTAACTTTTGTAGAATCTATTCATCTGTATACTGTATATACAATGCCTTCAATCGGCGTGAATTTGGTGAAAATTACACAGTGAAAAACAGAACGGTGAACAAACGGTGAAAAATCGAAACGTGCGGCTTGACAGTAACTTTCGTAGTCTCCTGTTGGTGCTGATGGCACGCTTCTTAAAGGGGGAAAAGGTGGTGAGATAGAGAAAGACAGCACAGAAATATTAGTAACCGGCAAGAGAAGGATAGGCGAATAGTGGTCGAAAGTACAAAAAAGTCATAAATAAAGGAGAAAACAAGGACAGTTAGATAAGATGTAGAAGAGAGACGATGAAATAGAAAGCGAGGTAATGACAATTTACAACCTGCATGAAGATTTGTTAAAATTAATGTGAATACAACCACTTATTATTATATTTTTTTCCCGAATTGACTCTTGTGCTGTATCGTCAGACTTCCACAATTATGAGAAGATTGTGTTATTTCAGTATTTGGCGAGTTGTTCGAATGTTTGTTGCAAACAAGACGAGACCATGAGAGTAAAGTTTCCCTGCTGCTGATAGATGTTGCGAATCGCAACAGTAGATACGTTTAGTGAGACAAAAAACAAACAAAAACATAAAAGCGTGTTGAGGGACGCATTTTTGTGTGACAGTTATTGTTTCTGAATTTTTTAGTTACGGATTTGGGTTTATTCATAAAACAATTCATGTGTAAAACTAAAATTACCTACATATATACATGCCTATTAAAACATAAATACTAAATTATCCTTTATCAAGCAGTGCCTGAAAAAATATTTGTTGAATATTTGGGGTATTTTAATACCGTTTGCATGTTGGTGCTTTGATCTGGAAGTTGTCTTCAGTGCGGTCATGTGCTATACTTCGTTTAGTTTCTATAGCGATGTGACCTTCAGTTTGACCGGCGCAAAATAGAAAAGAACAGCACTAGGCCAGAAAAGGAAGGAGACAACTCTCGGCCAAACTCTTAACCGGTGAGGAGCGTATAATCCGTACAGTACTGCACGGAAAAATTGACCATTTTATCCACTACAATTGCATTGCTCAAATGTGCTGTTATTG
>NW_020440655.1:216983-256659 GCF_000699045.2 Agrilus planipennis | reverse complement strand
TGGTTCTCGGGTTAGGGTTCCGTACGTCAGAATGAAAAACGGAACCCTTAACCCTCGTGTTTGTCTGTCGGTTTTTCTTTAGATGTACGACGAAATTTCATGCTATTAATAATTAAGGACAGAATAAGAAAAAAATTGCTGCAAGCAATGTAACAATTCCTAGGCTATTTAGGAAATCTATAAAATATTGTTTCAAAGATTTTTTAATACGCACATATCCTGGGAAATGTATACATTTCCTAAGAATTGTATGAAATTCCGATATTGTACTAGGAAATGTATAAAACTAATGCTTTCTGCGAATAAAATGAATAAAACACGTTAGTAAACTGAGAATCAGAGTTATTTGTGTTTACGCGGTTCTAGTGCGATCGCTTGATTTATATACATTGGTGACATTATTATTTGGTTAGGTTAGGGGTGTGTTCCGAAATATAACCCAGCATACTGGCCAGTGCTGATGACGTAAAGAATCGACGCCATACTGTTGATTCGTTCCGAAATATACTGGCCAGTGCATTGATGTCAAATTGACGTCATATTGATAATAGTGTTTGTGCTCGTTTACAATGCTCTAAAAGTTATTAAAGTTTCTTACAATAAAAAATTCCTCAAAGTCTGATGCACACACGCCCGTTTGATATACTACTACATCACATTTGTCTCACCAATACAATATGGTGGCACACCAGTATAATATGGCGTCGGTTTATGACGTCATCAGCACTGGCCAGTATGTTGGGTTATATTTCGGAACACACCGTAGGTTTGGAGATCTATATGCCTTAGTGACGTTATTGTATGGTTATTGGGTAGATTTATGCTATACTGGAGTTTCCTGTCCGTCGAAGGCGGACTGATATGTTGGAATAATATCTTCGAAAAGCATGCTTCATTATGATCTCCACGTCCAGCATTTATAAATTAAAACGATCAGTATTATCACCTCTACAACATACAAAAAATTCAAGATCATCGTGTTTGCAAAAACAAAGATAACCTCGTCACATTATTCTAACATCTAACATATCAGCCCGGCTCCGGCAGGCAGGGGCATTTTAGAAACCAAACAATGACGTTACCAATGGGTATAGGTATATCTCCAAACAGCCTACCGTATTACTGCCTATTTAGTATTACCTGTAATACATTTCCGATTGCTATTTAGGAAATGTATAGATATCCTAGAAAATTTGTCGAATATAATTTATTTCACAAATTTACGGGAGATTTTAGGAATTATATACATTTCCTAGGAATTGTATATAATGACGGATTTCATACAGTTCCGGTAACATATGCATATAAATATCTGTTTTTCGAAGAGATTCGTAACTTACTTGTCGTACAAGGCGTTAGTATGTATGCCAAGTATTTAAAAACAGTGGACATGTTTGTTTTTTCAAAATACGCCAGGAAAGAAAGGAGTTGGCGGCTATACTTTTCTAGTACCTACCGCGTTAATCGCTACCCTCTTTGTAAAGTACTTTTTGCGTAATGAGTGTACTACCACATGCTAAAAAGAAGATGAGCTGACGGGCATGCTTAAAGCTTGAAGGTAACGCAATTAGCATATATTATAAAAAATATTTTTGTTTTACTAATTTAGTTTGTATTTGCTGCTATTTTATCTGTGAGGTTAGTGAATATTCACTGGAAATTATAGAAAATCCAGAATGCACTGATTCATTTTTAGAGAGTACCTGGTATCATTCTATTTTTTGAAAAAGCTCTGTTTGCTGGCGTCAGTTTCATTGCAAATAAAAATTTCGACAATTTGCGTCTTGTGGATTAAAAGAAAAAGAAGAAGAATTATTAAGTGGTGCATACTCGTATGTATACATGTATAGATACATAAATACACACTGAATTTTTTAGTTACGGATTTGGGTTTATTCATAAAACAATTCATGTGTAAAACTAAAATTACCTACATATATACATGCCTATTAAAACATAAATACTAAATTATCCTTTATCAAGCAGTGCCTGAAAAAATATTTGTTGAATATTTGGGGTATTTTAATACCGTTTGCATGTTGGTGCTTTGATCTGGAAGTTGTCTTCAGTGCGGTCATGTGCTATACTTCGTTTAGTTTCTATAGCGATGTGACCTTCAGTTTGACCGGCGCAAAATAAAAAAGAACAGCAGTAGACCAGAAAAGGAAGGAGACAACTCTCGGCCAAACTCTTAACCGGTGAGGAGCGTATAATCCGTACAGTACTGCACGGAAAAATTGACCATTTTATCCACTACAATTGCATTGCTCACATGTGCTGTTATTGGTACCATTTACTACTGAAAATATCAACGAGATGTTTATTTATATTTGAAGACATATTAAAGGCTTTAACGTTTGTTTTCGACTCGCACTACTATTCATGATTGAACAAAACTTTTGGCAAGTACTGTATGAAAAAATATGTTTAATGAACAAGAGTCGAGAGTATAATGAGCTTTTTTCTCCCTACCTACGATTTTGCCAGCGCGCATCCAAGACATTGGAAGGGGCACATCGCTAGAGAAAGTAACTGAATTATTCATAACAACTCTGGGGTACATCTTGTATTGCCTTTTCTGTATTACAAATGGACTCGATGGGCGATTGATGTGTGAGAACGTCGATGATCTGTCAATAATTTTAAATATGTACCCATATTTATTGTGCTAATACATGTAGGCAGCTTCTATTTATGCGTCTGCAACTTAAATTAGATGTCTACATTAGTTCAGGAAATTAGTATTTAGAAATCGACCTTACAAACCCTTAGGTACCTACTGGTGGTTGGTAATTTCTTATTGACGACCAGGTGCATGGATTACAAAATGAATTAAATTCCAAATTTTAGTTGAAATTTCGTGGCTCCGAGTATATATCAAGCGTGATGAAATTTTTAAATGCAACGTCTTGGCACCAATCCGTGCATTATCGAAAAGAAAATCGTGACTCATATCGCGTGCCAAAAATAACTTTCACGACTGGTCAGCACGTATCTTGTCGTACGATTGAATCATTTTTGTTTTTTTCTCAAGTAAAATGTTGAGTAGTAAACATTTCAACTAATTGCCTTTTTGTTTTAATAGAGTTTCTTCTTTTGTTTTGTTAATGTCAAATATTTTTTTATTAAAAATAATACAAGACTAGAAAACGCGTGCGTTCGAAATTCGACAAATTTGCTTTTGAATCATTATTATTTGGTACAGTAAGTAGGTACCGTTCTTTCCGGTTTTACAATTTTTGTTTAATTTGTTTTATCAAACAAAGTGGTAAAATATTCTTTTTCATTTCATCCTATGAAAAATAGTTACATATTGTATTGTATATGTTACCGGAAATGTATGAAATCTAGGAATTGTACACCATTCCTAGGAAATGTATACAATTCCGAGCCTATTTATATATTATATAAAATATTGTTTCAAAGATATTATTATGAAAAATATATACATTTCCTAAGAATTGTATNCAAAATTTTTTTAATACGCACATATCCTGGGAAATGTATACATTTCCTAAGAATTGTATGAAATTCCGATATTGTACTAGGAAATGTATAAAACTAATGCTTTCTGCGAATAAAATGAATAAAACACGTTAGTAAACTGAGAATCAGAGTTATTTGTGTTTACGCGGTTCTAGTGCGATCGCTTGATTTATATACATTGGTGACATTATTATTTGGTTAGGTTAGGGGTGTGTTCCGAAATATAACCCAGCATACTGGCCAGTGCTGATGACGTAAAGAATCGACGCCATACTGTTGATTCGTTCCGAAATATACTGGCCAGTGCATTGATGTCAAATTGACGTCATATTGATAATAGTGTTTGTGCTCGTTTACAATGCTCTAAAAGTTATTAAAGTTTCTTACAATAAAAAATTCCTCAAAGTCTGATGCACACACGCCCGTTTGATATACTACTACATCACATTTGTCTCACCAATACAATATGGTGGCACACCAGTATAATATGGCGTCGGTTTATGACGTCATCAGCACTGGCCAGTATGTTGGGTTATATTTCGGAACACACCGTAGGTTTGGAGATCTATATGCCTTAGTGACGTTATTGTATGGTTATTGGGTAGATTTATGCTATACTGGAGTTTCCTGTCCGTCGAAGGCGGACTGATATGTTGGAATAATATCTTCGAAAAGCATGCTTCATTATGATCTCCACGTCCAGCATTTATAAATTAAAACGATCAGTATTATCACCTCTACAACATACAAAAAATTCAAGATCATCGTGTTTGCAAAAACAAAGATAACCTCGTCACATTATTCTAACATCTAACATATCAGCCCGGCTCCGGCAGGCAGGGGCATTTTAGAAACCAAACAATGACGTTACCAATGGGTATAGGTATATCTCCAAACAGCCTACCGTATTACTGCCTATTTAGTATTACCTGTAATACATTTCCGATTGCTATTTAGGAAATGTATAGATATCCTAGAAAATTTGTCGAATATAATTTATTTCACAAATTTACGGGAGATTTTAGGAATTATATACATTTCCTAGGAATTGTATATAATGACGGATTTCATACAGTTCCGGTAACATATGCATATAAATATCTGTTTTTCGAAGAGATTCGTAACTTACTTGTCGTACAAGGCGTTAGTATGTATGCCAAGTATTTAAAAACAGTGGACATGTTTGTTTTTTCAAAATACGCCAGGAAAGAAAGGAGTTGGCGGCTATACTTTTCTAGTACCTACCGCGTTAATCGCTACCCTCTTTGTAAAGTACTTTTTGCGTAATGAGTGTACTACCACATGCTAAAAAGAAGATGAGCTGACGGGCATGCTTAAAGCTTGAAGGTAACGCAATTAGCATATATTATAAAAAATATTTTTGTTTTACTAATTTAGTTTGTATTTGCTGCTATTTTATCTGTGAGGTTAGTGAATATTCACTGGAAATTATAGAAAATCCAGAATGCACTGATTCATTTTTAGAGAGTACCTGGTATCATTCTATTTTTTGAAAAAGCTCTGTTTGCTGGCGTCAGTTTCATTGCAAATAAAAATTTCGACAATTTGCGTCTTGTGGATTAAAAGAAAAAGAAGAAGAATTATTAAGTGGTGCATACTCGTATGTATACATGTATAGATACATAAATACACACATTTCAGTTCCTGCATCTATACATGCTTTTAAAAATAGGACGGCTCGAAATTCTTACTTGCTGTTAGTGGGATGATTGCTGCACTGTTGTTTTTTTTTTCAAAAGGGGCGCTTCTTTTGGGGCCAAAGGTCGACGAACTAACGGACAAATTTTATTTTTATTCAGAAACGGTCATTATCTTTCGTTAAACGTACTCCTTAGCAGGACCTTATATTGCTACTGTGTTTGTTTCTTATCGATTTTATAACAACTGTTTTCCCTGTAAAAGAATTTAATTTGGATCAAAATGCACGTCAATTAGACCTGTGATGTAGCTTTTATTGTTTATGAAAATGCTTTTGCTGTTATAGTTAGAAAATTATGCCTATGACTAAGGTTTACTTTATAAATGTAATAATGCGGTGAAATGCCACCTAGCGACTTATTTATTAATGTGCTTCCACGTCTGACTATTGATGTGGAATGTCTTTTAACTCCTTATTTTTATGGAGTTTATCGTAAAGTCTGGTGTACTTTACGTTTCTTTCCGCGTAATACGTTTCGGTATTACAACAGTAATAAACATTTGCATTCGTTTTTATTAAATTTCTTAGCACCACATTTAAAATATATTTATAGTTGTTAAGTGAGGTTATGTTGTAAAAATTCTAATGAGAAAGCAAAAATTTATCTATTACATATGTTTTAGTACAGCTTTTCGTAAATAGGTGACAGATATTTTAGTATATATATAGAGGGTGACTGGAAATTGTTCGTAGTCCTCTCTAGACAAGAAAGTGGAAGAAATGCGCCATCTTCGAGAAAATCTACTTCGGTTTTCTTGTTACAAAAATCCGAATTTCGGGAGTTAAAATTTTAGACAAAAAAATTGACGAATTTTTCCATGATTTGATAGCTTACTAATTGGTCAGCTTTCATGTATGTGTGTTACATTTATTTATGATAATGACACGTCCGTGTAGACTTATAATTTTATTTTTTTATTATTGTTGTAAGTTTTAACACCCAACATAGGAAAGTTGACCAATTCATTGAATTAAAATTAAAACTACTGTTTTGAAATGAAATTGCTACCTCTAAACCATCTACTTTTAAAATTGTAAGCCCGAGTGCACAATTTTAGTGCAGTAGTGTCCGAAAAACGTCTTCAATGACGGATTTAGTCATTTGTTGGCCTAAATTACCGGTTTTCGCTGCTTTCTTGGAAACTCCCAAACTATATATAACATAATGGCTCCAGATTTATTCGTTTGCTTATTTACAACAATTTCTTGTACTTTCCCGCGATAATTTGGTGTAATGGACCATATATTCATCTGACGTGATGACTGTTGGTGTTAATTAGTTGTTGCACTTACATGTTCGTATTTTATTTTAGTAAATTCACTAACTTCAAGAAAACAAGAACTCGGTAATCTTCAAAGTTGCAATAACAGCACTGCAAATTAGTCGATATTTCCTCAACTAATTAGTAAAATTATACAGACACGAGTGTCTGGGGGTTCCGTTTTTTTCGGACGTACGGAACCCTAATCCAAAACCAACTTAAAAAATATATATTTGAGAACCTTACAACAAGTTCCTTCATTCGATATTTCACACAGTACAGTTTGCAGTACTTTTTTTAGTGTGGAACCCTAAAAACTAATTGAATTAATAAAATTAGTAAAAATAAACAAACGTCAATTCAGAAAAAGAAAGTTTATTCTTATTTTACTTTATTTGAAAAGCTTTTAGTACCTACATTGAAGAATTAAGATTTTTCGATTTCGTCACTCAATACTACGGGAACAATGTTATTGTTGGATGAAAAGGGATGACGAAGCACGTTACTAATGTGCGCTGACCGTTATTGTACAGTTTCATTATTTTCATTTCGTTGCAGAATCCTAAATATTGAATAAAGAAGTTGTTTTGAAACTTATGACGAGAACCACCAGAATCCAAAGTTTTAAAGAGTTTGATATAGGGTCATTTTCCGCAAGGGTCCAATTTCGAGAATAAACAGAAGAAGAAAACAAATAAAATGTTTACGGTGTCTATTCACATTTTATGAATACCTATCAGAACAATTCTTTCGGTATTATTGGTTTTGTTATTTTCATAATAAGAGGTTTGACGGAAATTTCGAAACATGGACACCGAACGACTTTATTGTTTCAAATTTTGAAATTTCGCAAGTGAAAAGTACACAGCAATTTATAATGCGAAACAACAGCTGCAGTCGGTGAATGTTTTCCTTTAAAACACGTTACAATTTACAGCGCAATTTCTCACTTGAACTGTTTGTCAGAATTTTTTGCTATCCGATGCCAAACATTCGTTTGACACATTCAATATTTGAAGGAGGTACCGATGGCTGCTTAGGCCACTTTGAAAAAGAATTACAGTAGTGCAAAGTGGAGAAAATATAAAAACAAGCGCATTATTCAATGCCAATTAAAATAACCTACTAATAGACATTGAAAAAATGAACAAATGAATTAAAACTTTTCAGACATTTCCGTTCGGTTATGACCTACGATTGAATCTTGGTATATTTTATACGAATGTTGGACCGGAATGTATGTAGTTAATTATCTTCAATTTATCCCGTACGTAAAACTGCTGACAGGATTGTAATATGCAACTTTTGCACTTTACTTCGCTAATTGGGACATATTTCTATACATTTATTCCAGTTTTCTAAGTCAAACGGTCAGGACGTCGAGTAAAATATCTGTAATGATAGACATATAGTGTCGGTAGATACTCCCAGAGCACTAATGAAGGGAATTTATTCAGTATCACACTCTTTGTTTCGTTCATTACGTGGATTATTTTATAATACTCGATCTAACATTTTCTTATTTTATGGCACTCTGATGCACAATGCACTGCGATGTGGAAGACAACGGGAAACCACCACATTACGATCTCGAGTAAAACGTGCTATACAAATTAAATGATGGCGTCCTCTGGGAGACTACTTCGGGGATGTCATAAATAAGGGCAATAGGCGAAGGTGTAATATTTTACGAGTTGGAGCGTGGAATGTTAGGACAATGAGGCAAGTAGGGAAATTGGAAAATTTGAAAGTTGACATGATAGGTAAATGATAAGGATACCGTAAATAGAGAAGGTTAGAAATGAAGAGATATTAGAAAGAATAGGAGAGCAAGAGGACTCTATGGAAGTCGATATGGAATAGGCTAGATAGGTTGGTAGGACACCTTCTCAGGTATGAAGATCTTGTCAGAGACAAAGGCAGAAAAGGGAGTTAGGAGGGGTAGAGGTAGATCTAGATTAAATTACTGTTCGTAAATAGTTAAGGATGTAGGTTGTTCTAGTTTTAGGGAAATGCGAAGCTTAGTCTAGGATAGGAAAGATCAGAGGTGCGTGTTCAGCCAGTCTTAGGACTGGCGACCTTATGATGATGATGAAAGATTTTTTCTTTTTGTTTATTTTAACCTCGAGGAGGGGAAATCTTATAAAGACACCCCCCAAGGGGGGTAGTGTCGGATTCACTCCTGGCGGGAGCGCCTACCGACTAAAGGCCCTCCTCGAGATGGTAGTTCAAGTTAGTGGTTGTGACTACCGGGAGAAGTTTGGGGAAGGGGAGAGGGTTGAGTGGGAGATAGGTAAAGAGGTGAGGGAGGGAGGTTGGGGAGATGAACTGTAAAGAGGGTGGCCCAACACTAAAGGGAAGGATGGGCACTCGCGCTAAAAAACGAAGGATGAAAAAAACAGATGATATAAGTTATACTTACATAAGTTATAGTTTGATTACGTATTTCAGTATCAACTTGCAGTGAGGCCTCTGTCGGCCGACTTACGAACTTTCGTCCATCAGCTAAAAGGGACTATCGCTGGTGTTAAAGCCTCCAATTTACATTTCAAGCTTGAACTTTAGGGTACATTTGTAATGAAGATGGGAGCTGCGAACTAGTGTTGCTACAGACCTCTGCATCTGCTTCCGTAATTGCGGAAGTTCCGCATACTTTTTCACATGCGTTTCTGCTTCTGGTTCTGCATTTTTATAACGGAAGCTTGTAGGAACTTCACAAAACCTTATATATTCATCTTTGATAAAAACAATACCAATTTCAGAACAACAAAACATTATTATTTCCTGACATTTTCTGTCACACGTGCGGAGTAAAACAACTCTTTCGTCCACACAAAGTTTTTCATATACTAGTTATATTCAATGTTCAAATGTGTTATTGTGTTAGAGAGAGTTAGTACATGGATTATGAGGAAAGTCAATTGAGTTCGAATGGTTAGAGTTCATCCTTTTATACAGTTTTGCTACCGAGAATAATTTTGTTCTGTGATCTATAATTTTGTATTTGAAGTATAAAATTTGTAACGGTCGCTATAATTGTGACAAAGGCGCTAATTTGTGTGATTTGTGTGAGCGTATTTGTTATTTTTCTCAGATGATTCCCGAAAATTAGAAAAATCGCCGCGACTGTTGTTTGTTCACTGACCCAAATCTTGAAACATATCTGACACTCGTCCAGTTAAGTAGCTGGTTACGGTACTTAATGTTGATTGTTTTTAAAGATATTTCTGGACGGTTTCCAAACCAAAAGCGTAGCAAAAATTACCTATTGCTGTTTCACATATTAAAGTGGAATGTTTTTAATTAACCAATTTGTTTAAATCATAGACGCACATATCGGTTTATTTGTTTTGAAAACAACGATTAATTTAGTACGACCGTTGATGAATTTTTAGGAATAAAAAAGCCCTATTCTGTGCAGCTTTGNATTTGTTTAAATCATAGACGCACATATCGGTTTATTTGTTTTGAAAACAACGATTAATTTAGTACGACCGTTGATGAATTTTTAGGAATAAAAAAGCCCTATTCTGTGCAGCTTTGTTCAATTGATGTTAGCATTATTGAATTTTATCATTTTAATGAAACAGAGTCGGACTGCTCACATTATCATGCACTCAAGTTTCATGTGAGAGAATTTTTTTTACACTCTTACGAATTATAAGCAACAGGTTAAGCCCAACTCATTCGAACAGTCGAAATTTGTTAAAAGCATTTCTTCTACTAGGTTTTGTTAAGAGATATTTCACTTATGATTACGAGCAGACAAATTAATGATATCCTTACATGCAAATTTAATGGTTATAACATGTTATTAGGGTATATGCAACCAACTACACACCCGAAAACAAACCCATCCGATTTTTTCCAACCGATTGTTTATTTGTACTAATATGCGTCAAAAGATTGTTTCGCTGGTTTTCTACATTTTTTAACCGAAAAATGAAATTTGATGATTTGATTGAGTTATGGACATTCAAATAAACCATGATAAGTCATTAATATGATCGTGGAATTGGTCAGTATTGATGCCAAACTTTTTTGTACAGGAACGTTTATCTTAATGAGTTGCACTATAAGCGGATTTCACTGTACTTTATTACTCTACCCTGCAAGGTATATAAATATGTTCATGGTGATGTACGAAATCGCGAGTACGAAAGTTCAACTAGCACTTGACCGTTTTTTTTTTTGTTTAATTGTATGTTTGTATTCATAAATCATCGGTTGAACAGATGTTTAGTTTTGAGCATCACGTTTTTTTGACGTATCGAACATTCAACGGTAATTGACGTTCCATGACCCAGATTGTGACCTCGTAATCGCGAAAAATGAATCTTTTGTTGTCGAAATATATTATGTATTTTGGTTTCGTTGCAGCTAATTTTATATTTCATTTCGATAATAATTCCCGTGAATCTGTGGCAGCAGTGATGAAATTCTACAGTTTCGACCTTGTCACGCAGAAATAAAAAAGCACGCGAGCAAGCAAGCGCACTCTTCCGAAGCTTTCTATTACGATCTCGAGTNCCGTACGTAAAACTGCTGACAGGATTGTAATATGCAACTTTTGCACTTTACTTCGCTAATTGGGACATATTTCTATACATTTATTCCAGTTTTCTAAGTCAAACGGTCAGGACGTCGAGTAAAATATCTGTAATGATAGACATATAGTGTCGGTAGATACTCCCAGAGCACTAATGAAGGGAATTTATTCAGTATCACACTCTTTGTTTCGTTCATTACGTGGATTATTTTATAATACTCGATCTAACATTTTCTTATTTTATGGCACTCTGATGCACAATGCACTGCGATGTGGAAGACAACGGGAAACCACCACATTACGATCTCGAGTAAAACGTGCTATACAAATTAAATGATGGCGTCCTCTGGGAGACTACTTCGGGGATGTCATCAATAAGGGCAATAGGCGAAGGTGTAATATTTTACGAGTTGGAGCGTGGAATGTTAGGACAATGAGGCAAGTAGGGAAATTGGAAAATTTGAAAGTTGACATGATAGGTAAATGATAAGGATACCGTAAATAGAGAAGGTTAGAAATGAAGAGATATTAGAAAGAATAGGAGAGCAAGAGGACTCTATGGAAGTCGATATGGAATAGGCTAGATAGGTTGGTAGGACACCTTCTCAGGTATGAAGATCTTGTCAGAGACAAAGGCAGAAAAGGGAGTTAGGAGGGGTAGAGGTGGATCTAGATTAAATTACTGTTCGTAAATAGTTAAGGATGTAGGTTGTTCTAGTTTTAGGGAAATGCGAAGCTTAGTCTAGGATAGGAAAGATCAGAGGTGCGTGTTCAGCCAGTCTTAGGACTGGCGACCTTATGATGATGATGAAAGATTTTTTCTTTTTGTTTATTTTAACCTCGAGGAGGGGAAATCTTATAAAGACACCCCCCAAGGGGGGTAGTGTCGGATTCACTCCTGGCGGGAGCGCCTACCGACTAAAGGCCCTCCTCGAGATGGTAGTTCAAGTTAGTGGTTGTGACTACCGGGAGAAGTTTGGGGAAGGGGAGAGGGTTGAGTGGGAGATAGGTAAAGAGGTGAGGGAGGGAGGTTGGGGAGATGAACTGTAAAGAGGGTGGCCCAACACTAAAGGGAAGGATGGGCACTCGCGCTAAAAAACGAAGGATGAAAAAAACAGATGATATAAGTTATACTTACATAAGTTATAGTTTGATTACGTATTTCAGTATCAACTTGCAGTGAGGCCTCTGTCGGCCGACTTACGAACTTTCGTCCATCAGCTAAAAGGGACTATCGCTGGTGTTAAAGCCTCCAATTTACATTTCAAGCTTGAACTTTAGGGTACATTTGTAATGAAGATGGGAGCTGCGAACTAGTGTTGCTACAGACCTCTGCATCTGCTTCCGTAATTGCGGAAGTTCCGCATACTTTTTCACATGCGTTTCTGCTTCTGGTTCTGCATTTTTATAACGGAAGCTTGTAGGAACTTCACAAAACCTTATATATTCATCTTTGATAAAAACAATACCAATTTCAGAACAACAAAACATTATTATTTCCTGACATTTTCTGTCACACGTGCGGAGTAAAACAACTCTTTCGTCCACACAAAGTTTTTCATATACTAGTTATATTCAATGTTCAAATGTGTTATTGTGTTAGAGAGAGTTAGTACATGGATTATGAGGAAAGTCAATTGAGTTCGAATGGTTAGAGTTCATCCTTTTATACAGTTTTGCTACCGAGAATAATTTTGTTCTGTGATCTATAATTTTGTATTTGAAGTATAAAATTTGTAACGGTCGCTATAATTGTGACAAAGGCGCTAATTTGTGTGATTTGTGTGAGCGTATTTGTTATTTTTCTCAGATGATTCCCGAAAATTAGAAAAATCGCCGCGACTGTTGTTTGTTCACTGACCCAAATCTTGAAACATATCTGACACTCGTCCAGTTAAGTAGCTGGTTACGGTACTTAATGTTGATTGTTTTTAAAGATATTTCTGGACGGTTTCCAAACCAAAAGCGTAGCAAAAATTACCTATTGCTGTTTCACATATTAAAGTGGAATGTTTTTAATTAACCAATTTGTTTAAATCATAGACGCACATATCGGTTTATTTGTTTTGAAAACAACGATTAATTTAGTACGACCGTTGATGAATTTTTAGGAATAAAAAAGCCCTATTCTGTGCAGCTTTGTTCAATTGATGTTAGCATTATTGAATTTTATCATTTTAATGAAACAGAGTCGGACTGCTCACATTATCATGCACTCAAGTTTCATGTGAGAGAATTTTTTTTACACTCTTACGAATTATAAGCAACAGGTTAAGCCCAACTCATTCGAACAGTCGAAATTTGTTAAAAGCATTTCTTCTACTAGGTTTTGTTAAGAGATATTTCACTTATGATTACGAGCAGACAAATTAATGATATCCTTACATGCAAATTTAATGGTTATAACATGTTATTAGGGTATATGCAACCAACTACACACCCGAAAACAAACCCATCCGATTTTTTCCAACCGATTGTTTATTTGTACTAATATGCGTCAAAAGATTGTTTCGCTGGTTTTCTACATTTTTTAACCGAAAAATGAAATTTGATGATTTGATTGAGTTATGGACATTCAAATAAACCATGATAAGTCATTAATATGATCGTGGAATTGGTCAGTATTGATGCCAAACTTTTTTGTACAGGAACGTTTATCTTAATGAGTTGCACTATAAGCGGATTTCACTGTACTTTATTACTCTACCCTGCAAGGTATATAAATATGTTCATGGTGATGTACGAAATCGCGAGTACGAAAGTTCAACTAGCACTTGACCGTTTTTTTTTTTGTTTAATTGTATGTTTGTATTCATAAATCATCGGTTGAACAGATGTTTAGTTTTGAGCATCACGTTTTTTTGACGTATCGAACATTCAACGGTAATTGACGTTCCATGACCCAGATTGTGACCTCGTAATCGCGAAAAATGAATCTTTTGTTGTCGAAATATATTATGTATTTTGGTTTCGTTGCAGCTAATTTTATATTTCATTTCGATAATAATTCCCGTGAATCTGTGGCAGCAGTGATGAAATTCTACAGTTTCGACCTTGTCACGCAGAAATAAAAAAGCACGCGAGCAAGCAAGCGCACTCTTCCGAAGCTTTCTAAAAATATTACTCGAGTGCGAATGTTTTTGTATAGATGTAACGTTAATAACAGTTCGAATGTGTACACAAATTGTCAATATATTACAACGCGTTGGTTGAAAATGAAAAAAAGACAGGAAAACACACTTCCGAGGATTATAATAAAATTGTAGCGTCTAATAACTGGAAGGATTGATGACGTAAAAGGTTCCAAAACGAAATCCACGATTTGTCTTTCTGTCTGTGTATTAAAGAAAACGTTTGATGTATTTTGAAAGAAACACGGATGCCTCTGAAATGAGACATGTTATGAACATTGTTTCCTTAAAATCTGTGAAATATAAGTTAATGTATAAAGAAAAAACACAAGAAACAGTAAAAGTTACATAGTTATCTATCAGTGCCACAAGGAAGTAAAGGAGAAAATAGATCATGGACCTTTTTTGAAAGTTATGTTATAATGGTTAGTTTAAGTTTCTAGGATTCTTTGAGTATATTTTACAGGACAATGCTGTGGTTCATCATCATAAGGTCGTCAGCTCTTAGCCTGGTTGGACACGCGTCTCCACTCTTTCCTATCCTGAGCAGATCTTCCTTAACTATTTGTGAACAGTAATCATATGTAGATCGACCTCTGTTCCTCTTAAACTCCTGTTTCTATCTCTCGTATGTCTCTTACTAGCCCTTCGCTGCTAACACCAAATTTGGAAACGCTTCAAACTTTTTTTTCCGCTGCGCCTTCATCCATATTTCATACCCGTACAGCACCGCGCTCCAAACACACCTTTAACAAACACACCTTTAATAATCTTTTCTAAATTAACCGTTCGTGAGCATAAAAGTGACTTCTTTTTATTGAAGGTAACTCAATTCTGTGCTATCCTCTACTTTTTATCCGACTTTCTGGATATCAAAAATCAGCCACTTCTTCTAATTTTTCGTCGCCTATCTTTATATTCATTCTTTTCCTACTTTTTTCTTTCCATGCATGACAGATTTTTGTTTCACTTTTATTTATTTTCATATAATTCTGTTTTGTCAATACCGCTTCTATTTTATTTAAAGCTATCTCTAACTCCTCCTTGCTAGATGCTACTAATACTGCTATATCTTCTGCAAATTTAAGTATACTAATCTTGTGCCCCTGTACGTCTACCCCACACTTGTACTGTCTTTATGATGTTGATCACGTCTTCTTTGTATTGTACATTTTTAAGTATGTTTAACATCCTGTCCCTTTTCAAATTTTCTAACTTTCATGTTTGTCTCATTGTTCTAACATTCCACGCATCTTTTCCTATTGAATTTGATCACATGAAGACTAGTTTTCGTCTGGAGTGCTTTACTCCAGAGGGCGCCATCATTTGAGTTTCGGTATGTTTTTCTTGGGATATCACAATGTGGTGGTTTCCCGTTGTCTTGTCTCAGTTTCAGTTGATCAAAATTATAATTTAAATGGACCAAAACAAATCGTTAGTCATTTGTTGTTAGCGTTTGAAGGAGTGTGAAACATTTTTGAGCCATTTTAGTGCATTTAAATAGTTTAAAATTGTTTACTGTTTATCAGAATATGAAATTCGTAGATTATGACTTGTTTTTTTGTGTATGTATGCTGCATAGGCTTCCAGGGCGTTTAGTAAAATAGCAATGAAATAGGTTCCAAACAAGTTTGTTTACAATAAAAACGCCTAAATTTACAGTATATGAAGTTGTTTTTATAGTATTATGACCTTGCTAAGCAATTGACTTAACTATTTTTAACAAGACATATACTGGTAGGTTTTGCAATCATATCTGGCGTTTTGTCCAGTGGAAATAAACTAATGTATAACAGATTTTATGTTTATAAGAAAACGCCTATAAAGTAGAATCAAAATCACAGTATTGTCCTATGAACTCGAGAATATCGTTATTAGTTGTAGTTGTTGCGATGCTCCAGTCATTTTAAGAAGGCAAGGTAGGTAATAAAAAAAATTGTGACAGCGGACTAAAAAGATGCATTGAACGACGGATGCCCTTCACTAGTATTTATGAGTGGTTGACGAGGGGTAGATATACAGGGGCAAAAGATTAGTATGCTTAGATATGCAGATGATATAGCAGTATTACGAAGGATTGCAAGAAGTGACCGATTTTCGGTATCTAAGAAGTCAGATAAGTCGGGACGGAACGAGTAGTGGGGATATAAAGCGGATGATAACGCAGCGTCGAGTCGCCTTCAATAAAGAGAAGTCACTTCCATGCTCGCGAACGATTAATTTAGAAATTCGGGAAAGATTGTTAAAGTTGTATGTTCGGAGCGCGTTGCTGTACGGGTGCGAAATATGGACGGTGCGCGCGGCGGAAAAGAAAAAGTTAAAAGCGTTCGAAAGGTAGTGTTACTGGTGAATGATGAGGATGCGACATCTATTGAAAAAAAAATTCAATAGACAAAAAACAATAGCTGCAAATTACACACACTTTTACAGAAAACGACGTTTTCAGTATTCTAGCGACATCTCGTTTGATAAAATTCACTAAGCAATAGCTTTAAGCGGGAAATTCAAATAAATACAGGCTCCACCCCCATTTTAGGACAATTCTTCAACAAGAGCTTCTGGTATTGTTGACAAAAGGGGCATGGTCTAACCTCTTAAGATGAAGAATGACCTAGAAAGACCTTCTAAAGATCCAAAATTGGTAAGATGTTGATGGATGAACCATGGCCCAGATTTGGGGAGCCGTGATCCATATATGGGGACCCGTTAGCCCCTCTACTACCATGGTTAGAAATGAAGAGCTATTAGAAAGAATAGGAGAACAGAGGACTCTATGGAAGTCAATAAGAAATAGGCGAGATAGGTTAGTTGGACACCTTCTCGGGCATGAAGGTCTAGTCAGTGGCAGAAACGGGAAGTAGAGGTAGACCTAGATTACTTTTCGCAAATAGTTAAGGATGTGGGATGTTTTAGTTTTCGGGAAATGCGATGATTAGCTCAGGATAGCAAAGAGTGGAGGTGCGTGTCCAAGCAGTTAAAAGGACTGACGATTTTATGAGGAAGATGATGATGGGTACGGAGAGGTCTATCTCTCGCGCCGGAGTAATAGTGATTACGGTCTCGCAACAGTAGACAACATTTTCTGCAAACCATTGTTGTACACTTCACTGACCAAGGCAGCCTGAGTGTCTTAAAGGCACCAGATGGTATGCTGATCGGGTATTCGATGTCAGTTAAGTTTAATTAAATTAACGATTTTAAATTTTTGTTTTCTTTGCTTCACTCTTCTGTCTATATGCGAACAAAAACTTACACGGAATGTCCACTGAACCGATCTGTAGTGCTTTGAAATCTACTACTAAAGCCAAAGAGCCCGGGTTCGATTCCCGGCGGGGGTGTGACAACAGCAACAAATTTTTCCTCATTAATTTGAGGAAGTGTGTAGTGGGTAAAAATTCACAAATAAATTTTCAGAATAATATTTCATATTAAAACTAACTCACTTCTAAAAGATGTCTAAAAAATTGTACGTATGTTTAATCATAGTATATATTAGTTCGACGGATTTGTGGCCTAATAAGTACGGTTTGTCGTTGTTGCTGTTGTCATCTCTCGTAGCTTAGTGGTCAAAGCATTGGCGCGTAAAGCCAAAGAGCCCGGGTTCGATTCCCGGCGGGTGTGTGACAACAGCAACAAATTTTTCCTCATTAATTTGAGGAAGTGTGTAGTGGGTAAAAATTCACAAATGAATTTTTAGAATAATATTTCATATTCTACTACTAATGTTTCATCGTATTGGGTCACAAGTTGCATAATAACGGTAGAGTAAGAGCGTTTTTACATCACATATGGGAAGTATGGTCGACAATTTGCTACCGGTATCGTACCGGATAATGTGAGAACGCTCTAATAAGTAACGAGTTAGCGAAATGTTTTTCATTTTTTCTGCTCTTTTTTTTTTTAGTTATTGTTTCATTTCACACAGCACCTGATTAATGCGGATTCCGGTTGGTTTGTTTGTGTGCACAATCTTTTTTTAATATGCTGTAAATGTCGGACAAAACGCAGGTTGTGCGTTTTATGTTTGGAACGTAACTATGCAGTTTATTTTTTTATTGTTTTGTTTTGTGAAGGCCTCATTTCAAGGCTGGAATGTCCGGCACAGCAGCTGGCCGGAATTGCATTGCGATCACATGGAAACGCGTCGGTTTTTCGGCTAATTTACGAGTTGTCGACGAAAATTCCAGTTTAAATTTTACTCGGCCCTGATGCTATTTTGTTTGCAATTGGATCGAATGATAGATTTGGCATTAAAAACCAATTAAAAATCAAAAATGGATAAAAGAAGAAAATTGCTCTAGTTTATTGATGTCCAGTAGGGGAGGCCGGGGATGGTTGACTAGTTTTTTACTGAATAGTTCATATTTTTTGTGTCTTTTATGTATATAGACAAGAAAAGCATGTTAATTGATAGAAAATCTATTAACCTAATAAAAACATGTAATATTTAGTTCTTAGTTTAGTATAATAGTGATTATTTAATGCATTTTACAAAATATTAAATCTTAGTCAATCTACCCCTGGCCCGGGGTAGATAGACCATNCTAGGACTAATAGAAAAATGATTTACATAAAACGAGTAGGCATCAGATCAAAAAATACAATATATCAAAATATTACTTATGTGATTGAAATATGAAAAACATGTCACTGTTCGAAAACAACGCACGACCGCGATGTAGCGCTTCAGACAACTGAGCGGGACGCGAAATGTAATGCTTGGCTATGATCAGTGAACATAGTTCATACACTTTCGACGAGTTTTCGGTAGTTAGTCTACCTACCCCTATAGTGAACCATCCCCGGTCTCCCCTACATTTTCGGCCTTTTTTTTAAAATATTGACTCTTTATGTTTGTAAAACGTAGCTCTATTCTCATAAAATTGATGAAACAAAGGGGATACAAAGATGTGTTAACACGTAACATGATTCTTATCTCTATTTCCTGCTGTCTTTCAGGATTGTGTGATGTAAGAAGTAAACAAGTATGGCTATGATACATTGTGTGGACTTTTTGAAATATTCTAGTTCAACATCACACTTATCAACTAGAGAATAAATAGGATAATTTGGATGAAGGTGAGTTATTTTGTATAAGTGGAAAAAAGACCGATAAAAGCAAAAGAATGTGGCTGTAAATGAGTCAGGGACAAGCCAATGTACTCGAGGTGTCTTCTATACTATACCGTACATAGATAAAAAAATGTTGACGAAGTACAAATTGATCGGAACTATTCATAATATGTCTTCGATTGAAATATATTTAATTTTAACTTATGAATATTTTGATTCTTCAATGCAAAGTTAAACTGTTTTATATTGAGAGATTACCCCATAATTACATAAAAATTACACATGGCCTTTGACTCTTAGTGTTCTCAAAAGAAAAGAAAAACTATTGAATCTGCATGAGACCGTAAAAGTAAATACATACATACATACCTATAAGGGATCTTCCACAAACAAATTTACATAAAGCTACGTATACTTCATTTACTTTCTCTAGCGATATACTCCTTCCAATATCTTGGATGCGCGCTGGAAAAATCGTAGGTAGGGAGAAAAAAGCTCATTATACTCTCGACTCTTGTTCATTAAACATACTTTTTCATACAGTACCTGCCAAAAGGTTTGTTCAATTATGAATAGTAGTGCGAGTCGAAAACAAGCGTTGAAGCCTTTAATATGTCTTCAAATATAAATAAACATCTCGTTGATATTTTCCGTAGTAAATAGTACCAATAACAGCACATTTGAGCAATGAAATTGTAGTGGATAAAATGGTCAATTTTTCTGTGCCGTTCTGTACGGATTATACGCTCTTCACCGGTTAAGAGTTTGACCGAGAGTTGTCTCCTTCCTTTTCTGGCCTAGTGCTGTTCTTATCTACTTTGCGCCGGTCAAACTGAAGGTCACATCGTTACAGAAACTAAACGAAGTATAACTACCTACTCAGTAACCCCTGAGACTTACAAAATTTTAATTAAGGAAGGTTGTGTAGTTTCGGTCAGTTGTTTTAAGACTCTTGACTTTATAAAATACGGGACAGAAATTTTTACAAAACATACTAATAACTAATACATGAATAATTGAATTAGTAGATATAAATCGTAACATCCTAACATTTACAGTGCAATGTCGAACAAAAGTCACATTTTTAAAACAGATTAAAAACAGATACGATTGCCTTTGTTAAAGTTTAAACCTGAAATCAGTAATTGGATATTATGTGACGTTAACTGATGTCAAAAGTCATCNGTTAAAGCCTTTAATATGTCTTCAAATATAAATAAACATCTCGTTGATATTTTCAGTAGTAAATGGTACCAATAACAGCACATTTGAGCAATGCAATTGTAGTGGATAAAACGGTCAATTTTCCGTGCAGTACTGTACGGATTATACGCTCCTCATCGGTTAAAAGTTTGGCGGAGAGTTGTCTCCTTTCTTTTCTGGCCTAGTGTTGTTCTTTTCTACTTTGCGCCGATCAAACTGAATGTCACATCGCTATAGAAACTAAACGAAGTATAATTTTGATTTGGACCATCTTCTCCCCACGTGGTTCTGCATAGCCCATTGTCAGACCCTTTCTTTAGACAGGTTATGTTGTTTATGGAAGACCCCTAAGCAAGGACGCATTGAATAAAGAAATTTGGGATCGCTTTTACGTTTTGTTTGTAATTATCCAGTGTTCGATAAAATATTATAGATATTTGTAGACAAATATTAAAGAAAAAAACAGAAATACAAATCGGGACAGAACTTTAACAATTTACAAAGCTAGTTTTGATAATACAATTTTGTTTTCGGTAATTTGTAAAACAAACTTAGCGGTCGTATACATATGTTTGCGGTTTCTTTTTTTTTTACAAGATTGTCCATATATATTTATGTGTTTATTTTGTGTGCGCTTAAAGTTATGTAATGCAAAACGTTGTTGTTAAATTGAAGATAAGCATTTGGCAGCGCGTACAGTTTCAGTAAAATATAAAGTCGCACTTACGTTTGAAGTATTAGCAATAAATATATATGCATACTTAAATACATACACATAATATTTCATAATAAAAATTTCGACGTGCGCGTTTAGCATTTTCAAGCATCCCATAACTTTTAAGGTTAATTATTCTGTATCTCCAGTCTGCTTTGAAAGCACGTATAAGTAATAATTTTTAACAATTTTTTAGACCATGATCTCAACATGCGCTTCTTATAAGTGTTAAATAACCTTATGTGCTCAAATTTTATTTCACAAGACACTACATTTTTTTAAATCACTTATACTCGTATCTTTTGTATGTTATCTGCCGCCGGGGCAATTTAAGAAGGCAAGGTCCGTTAAATTATTGAGATATAAAACATTTATTTTACTGTCTTCTTCGATGTATTATGTATACTTCGTTTACTTTCTGTAGCGATGTGACCTTCAGTTTGACCGGCGCAAAGTAGAAAAGAACAGCACTACGCCAGAAAAGGAAGGAGACAACTGTCGGCCAAACTCTTAACTGGAGAGAGGCATATAATCCGTACAGTACTGCACGAAAAAATTGACCACTTTATTCACTACAATTGCATTGCTCAAATGTGCTCTTATTGGTACCATTTACTACTGAAAATATCAGCGAGATGTTTATTTATATTTGAAGACATATTAAAGGCTTTAACGCTTGTTTTCGACTCGCACTACTATTCATGATTGAACAAAACTTTTGGCAGGGACTGTATGAAAAAGTATGTTTAATGAACAAGAGTCGAGAGTATAATGAGCTTTTTTCTCCCTATGTACGATTTTGCCAGCGCGCATCGAAGACATCGGAAGGAGCATATCGCTAGAGAAAGTAAATGAAGTGTACTTTGAAGTAAGAAACTATTAATGCAGATGAATAAAGAGTTTTAGTTCCTATATCATCTTGAGAAAATTAAAGGAAGTGGTTTTTTGTTTTAAATATTTGAATGTCGTCTAAAGCTAAAGCAGTCAATTTATTTTAATTAGTTATTGGTTTCAATTAAACTACCGCCTAAGTGGACTTAAAGATGAATTGTTTGTAATGACGGCAATATCTGTATGTTACATAATAATTATTGCACTTGATGCTGGTTCATTTCTGTAATTCTGTGCATATAAGTGTACCTACTAGATAACGATTAATTATCCCTTAGTATGACCCTTTTGCATAAGGAGGTCATGGTCTTTATCGAAATTACTCTGAAATTCATCGAGTGAAAATGGTCTGTTTGTTTGTTTGAAGTAGTGCGGTTGCAATAATAATGCGAGGGCCATTTCAACTTCGAAAGCTATTTCGTACCTAACTGATTGCTTCAAATGGTTCACGTTGTTGTACGCGTGCATTAGATACGTATGTTGAATTCGATTGTATGGATTGTCTGTTCGAGAGTCCACTTGCAAACGTACCTATCCCTTTCCCAATGCTTTGTCAAAATGACAGTAGCATAGTTATCCTAGGATAGATTGAGGCAGTGTCCCGGAGCGTTTGAGCCAAAGGGCTCTCGGGGAACCTAATTATCGATTTAATTACTCTCATTAATGCTGTTTATCATTGTATAAAACAGACTGCGACAAAATGATACATATTATGTTTGCTAAATAAAATTTGACTCATAAATCCAAAGATTACCTATAGTCTTATTATATAATATGGTTTGCGTGCCTATCACTTATGTACGCAACCTACGTAGTTTATTATTTAGTAAGGCCTTATCTAACACATGAAATGCTTCAGTAATAACGAATACCAACTAGATGGCGATACGCGATCTGTACCGAGATATTATATAAATTCACTATTGAGGAGCTTTATCAGACTGAGCGGCATGCACTAGAGGTTTAGACCAGAGCCGGGCAAACTCGGCTCTTTGCATCCCGAGTGCTCCTCAAGGTTAACCAAGTAGCTCCTCATTGATCCTGCGAGTGCGAGTGAGATGATTATTTCCTTTTCTTATCCCTTCCATTTCGTAGGTGAGTCCCCTCTTCCATAGTCAAACCCAATTGTTTTGCGAACGTAGTAACGAAAATTTTCGTAGATATTATTTAAGTTGCGAGAGTGGCTTCGCTCGTCTACGGGATGAAGGGGCTTGATATGGGAGTGGAAGGGAGAAGAAAAAGACAAAACAAAATTATTCATTACTGCTTACTCTCTCCTACTTATAGAAGGGTATGGAGTGACTCAAACTAACCTCATGTAGCGGATCCTGCGAAGTTAAAGTTTGCCCGCCTCTGGTTTAGACCATCGACGTTTACAATGGACATGCCTTAGCAGTCAGAATTGTGGTACAACAAAAGAAAGAGATGGAACGAAGTTTCGGACAATATCCATCTCTCTCACGATAGTGCATAAGCGTGTCATGAAAGAAACAACACTAGTCCGAAACCATACGCTATCTCTCTCACTTTTCGAGCCAAGAAATTATTACAACGACATACGGCTAAGGCACGTCCATTAATATACGAGGGTGGATTGATAAGTTTCCGGCCTAACCAAGAGATGACGCCACTAGGCCTACCTTGAGGTGACATTCTATAGTACCATCCTTGGATANCTGCTTGCGTGTCTGCTCGAAATAAATAGTTATCCAAATTTTAGTGGGTTGATAAACCTAAAAAGAAAAAAATAATTTAAATTTGAGTCGTTAGGATTTTATTTTCGAGCAACATGATATCTAACGTAGCTATAACATGTTGGGATGACATCATTGGTTCTTTCATGACCTGCGATACTGATACTAATAAATGCCCACTCCTTTGATATTTACCTACCATTTCTCAATTTCTCTTTTTCTCTTGTAATATTTATGTTTTTGCAAATGAGTCATACATACACACATGTTAGTTAATTGCGTTACGTAGGCTGATTACATACGTACACATTTGTACAATATTATCGACACGTTTTCCATCGGGACAGTTACGACTGGTTTATTATGCAAGGATTACTTTGGAACTACATAAACTACTACGTACTCGCGAGTTTAAAAATTAGACACACGGCGGTGGGCAGTCAGTCGAACTGTATTCCAATTTCTTTTAGTATTGTGTCCGCGCCCACGTCGATACGTTTGCTTCTGTATAGCCCACACGCTGTTCAACTTTCGTTATTTCTTTTCTTCCTAAAATAAGTCGTTCGCAATCTTCTTTATGACTTGCATACACGGTTGGTTGTGTGCGCGGTCAGTTATACGCAGGCTTTACTGACCGAAATTTTTATGATTTTAAACAGGTAAATGGTACTTTATTTAAATGAAAAACTACGGTACTCTCACAAGTGTCTAAGTGTAGGAACCCTTTATTGGATGGGGGGGGGGGAGGTGGGAACGGATGGGCAGATGGAGGTGAATTGGATATAAGTTGGGACAGACATATGGAGCTGCAGGGGGTAGAGCTGAAAATTTGAAAGTAGGATAAATGGTAATTGTGATGGTACATGAGCTAACTGTCGTTTGATATGAAGGGGGGGGGTAGGTGTTACGAGTGCACCAGACTAGCGGACTAACTGAAGTTAGGTTTCAGTTTTTTTATAGAATTTTGGGTTTTAGAGTTTTTTTTATTTTAAACATCATCATCATAAGGTCGTCAGTCCTAAAACTGATTGGACACGCACCTCTACTCTTTCCTATCTTGAGCTAATCTTCGCATTTCCCTAATACTAGAATAACCCACATCCTTAACTATTTGCGAAGAGTAATCTAATCTAGGTCTACTTCTACCCCTTCCGTTTTTGCCTCTAATATTTCTCCGACCACACCTTCATGCCTGAGAAGGTGTCCTACCAACCTATCTCGCCTATTTCCTATTGACTTCCATAGAGTCCTCTGTTCTCCTATACTTTCTAATACCTCTTCCTTTCTAACCCATCTTTAAACATACTGAAAACTAAACCTTTTAATGTTGCCTATACTTTTTGATGAATGTTGTTGTTGTGATGTAAGTAAAAATAGGTTACAATTTTCCGATGAGTAGTTTCGGATGGATTTTAGTGTTGTTTTCTGGTAAAGTTCAATAAAAAAAATATTTCTGAATCAATTTAGTGTTTTATTAGCATTTTCATGAAAATTATAACGAATAAATAACGTATGTGAAAACTTTAGAAATAAGTAACTTTTTATACATGTCTTTCCTCATCGTTTCTGAATATAACTGTCTAAAAATTGGAATATTCAACTTTGACGCCTGAAATACAGGACAAACTTCCTTTAAGGATTTTGTATGGCCTTTGAAAAGGTAGAACAAAAAGGATGATGTGTAATTTCCAATTGATTTCAAAGAAAATTCCAAGTACTTTTCCGCAAGGTACCGTTCGATTTTTTGCTCGAAGGATTAGACAAAACGTTATCCCTTTAAAATAGTGTCTCTAATGATCGTTTTAAAGCTCATACAAAAGAAAGACGTTTCGGATATTACGTGCAAAACAGCAACCCTTTTATCAGATAAGAGTCGTTAGTGACGTTGTACGCTCGAGTTACACTTTGAACTAGTTTAATAGCTCTCGTTTTGTTGACAAGGTCTGTGACTGTTTTTAATGATTACTCACCTTTCTATGAAACTAAAGTGTAACACAAATTGTTTTAATGGGCGTTTTTCGCAGACTGCCATTTCTGTAATATTAATTTTAAGTAATGCGGATTTACTCTAAGTCGGATTCTTATGTTATAAATTACATACAGTGTCGTAAAAACACCATATTGCGTTTGTATTTGCTGATAATTATTGATATGTTACGTGAATTTCACTTTTCCAACTTCTTGGTTCTCATCAGCACGCCGCATTGTAGACAATTCCGAGAAGATGCCTACTAATGGTAATGGACTGTGCAGTTTCACAAATTCTTCTAATCTCCTGTTCTCCTGCGATAATACACATACCAAAAACGTCTGTTTTTCTTGTGTTAGACGTAAATGATCATTAGTACCAGTGGAAGAACGTAACCATAACCAACGCAATAAGAAAAAGTGGCCGGCGTCATCGTTTAAGTAACTAAAAGTTTCAATAGCCGATGGAGTAAGTAACAATGACACAGCTGGCAACCCCATTATTTAATCGACTGCATTATAAATTGCGTGCGAGATAACAGAGGTAGCAGCAGAGAGAGCGCGGTCGTCCACTTGGCATTATTCAAAGTCTCGCCGCTCACGCCGCGAAACAACACACGATTCTGCCACACATACTCCCTCGCACTAGAGTAAATATAGACGTACACGGCGTCAACTCGACTCGATCCTAAAAATTAAACACGTAATAACTGTAACGAAAGAAACTGTAACGTTTCAATTGTAATTATTTGCTGTGATACTATGCGTTTAGTTATTTTTTCGAAATATGTTCGTGCATACGTACGCGACGCTGACCAACGACAATAACGAGTGGGCTAAATGAGTAATGGATCCGAAATAACACCTCGTGGAATTGACTGACTACAGACTCATTTAACTATGATTCAGCCATTAGAAATATAAATATTTATTATTCAAAGTTTAGTCAAAATATTTAATGCGTTAACAGCTATCTTACGCACCAAATCTATGTTAATATGATTTTCTGTGTGCTTTTATTACATAGATACACGATAGCATTCTTACCAGAACTTATCTTTTATCATTGATAATATTTTGTGGTAAATTCAATTAATGTGGTTATGGTTGGTCTACGTTTTTCATGGTAGATTGTGGCTAAATTCTGTCATATCTACCGGTATTCGGGGAATCCTTGTAAGTTTGTGCCATGAGGTTAGCGTCACTGATTCTCCCAGGTATTCGGAGGGTAGACGCAGCGTCTCTTTAATGGATTTTGAATGTCGTTTCTTCAATTAAATTGGTGTATCAGCTTGAAAATATAATTCCATAATTCCTGTTAAAAACCGAAGCATATTTCAGGCTTAATCCATACTATTCTGATAGTTTTTGGGTGGTCTCTAAAGCATGTTGGTTTATATTGGAGAAGTGATATAACACTTGTAATTTATGAAGTGTATTTTAACAGGGAAGTTGTCTTTGTCAACAATGACATTATATTTGGATGTGGGTGTCAACAAGTGAATTATTCCTGTATTAAAACAATTTCGCCAATTTCCTTGAAACATCTGTTTCAATGAAACAAATTTGTCTTTCATCGCGGCAGTTACAAGATATTATGCACTTTCGTGTTAAACGTACAGGATTGTTATAAACACACATAATATATCTTGTAAGAGCAATTTGAAAAAACATTTAACGCATTTAAAACTATGTTGTGCGTTTCGGTGTGTGTATAACCTAGAGAAAATTTAGTAGTATCAATTTAAACACGATTGTTGAGCACGGAAGGTAATTTGAATTCAAATGTCGTTGTCATGGGTCAGAAATGTTTCTTGCGATTCTTATGAAATCTATAGAGTCGAGATATTTTGAGATGAAAGCTTAATGCATCAAGGTTTAATATCTGGAAAAACATATATTGTGTTGTTTTGAAGAAATTCGCTGTAACAGTGCAAAGTGTTAACAAGATACGCATTTATGCTCAAGTAATTCGTCTACAGGATGCGATGTTCGAGATAAAATATTATTTGAATGGTAGAATTATGATTGGACGGTTAGACGGTATTTGCGGATGACATCTTCAGTTGTATTGCGTTGACAGCGTGGACGAAGGTTATACATCGGGATTTCGAGGTATAAGCACCTCCAACAAGTAAAAACAGAAAACTGCTTCCCACCTAAAAGGTAGATAATTGGCTGGTTTATTTGTGAATGTAGAGGTAATTCAGAATTTCATGGGCNGCATAAAAATAAAGTATTTTATTTTTTGTTTTTAAAAACATATTTTTTGTTTCACCTAGCAGCCAGTAACAAATTGCTGTCGCTCTTAAATGCATTAATAGCCTCTAAACATGGCAAACAAAGATTTAAGTAAACTAAAAGTTCATTTTTAATTAGTTTTAATGAAGCTTTATTCATGTCGTCCCGCCACTTTGCGTTCATAACAGAGAATACTCTTTCTGTAAATGCTGAAGGGGCCGGAACGGAACGGAAAATACTCTGAATTTCTAATAATCGCTTACAAAATTACAAGGTTTACTTAAGGCCTTAAATAAAGTACTTTTGCGTACTTTATGTGTCTTGTAAAATATAACGTACGCACAGTCGAAATGGAGTACAACACGTTATAATAAAGTACGCGTGGCAACCCTAGTCATATCATAAGCTATAAGAATGTACCTACTCAATACAAAGACGTTGTGAGGGCTTTAAGTGCCCATAAAACGAGCTATTAATGTATCTGTTATTTTCAAATGATTTACGACCTACAAAAATGCTCCCCATATGAAGTTATAATCATCCTGGCAGGTAAACCTTTGAATGGCTGTAGTAAATTTTCTAGGTAGTAGCTGTCAGGCAAGCACGTTTTACTATTATTTTAAATTCTGAAATGCTTTTTAAAAATTTCGACACCTGATACAGAATCATTGTAAATACCCAAATGATTTTATCAATAGAGTGAACTGTAGTGTCTGACAGACAGGGATGTTTACCTATGCTAGACTCATTAATAGGAATGACATTCTATGCTAACTCTTTGTCGCTTGAGTAGAGGTTGCACGGTGTGAATTAAGCCTTTAGGTGACAGGCAGCAATGATCCTGTCAATCATTTGTGACGTATTGATTGATTTATATACTTCTATGGCTAAAAATGCATTTCATCAAGTGGTTCGCTATAGAATCATTTTAGATATTACGATGCAGTCATACAGATTAACATGCAGTGTCTGTCATCATTGATCATTTTAGACTCTGATTGACAGGCTTCTACACATCATGACAGAAATAGGAAACCTTTTTACCATTAGATGACATATTAAATTAGGCTGTAATAAAGGAAGCTAACGATCATCAGAAGTGAAGCACTGCAGCTAAGCATATGACAGCACGTTATTTGCCAAATTCTATTAATTTTTAAAGTGTGATATCATCATTAAAAGTTATACAATATAAGGGCTAGCTTTCACGAAGGCCGCACAAGAAACTTACGAGACCGCATGAGTCCTTAAGGTCTCTTATTCCCCACCATTCCCATTTGGACTTTTAGGTCTAGGATGCACCCTATGGGTTAAATCTTTGGTCCAATGGGAGTAAACCTCCATTTTCATCAGAGCCCGTGCATGGCACATCATGCTATGTTACTACTACTTTTTCAGACTAGTTGTTCATCATACGTAGGGAATTCCTATCTGTTAAGCTTGGCTAAAACCTCTTTAAATATGGAGCAAAACAATGCCCACGCATGTTTTTTTCTTGTGCGAAATTTTAATAGATAATTTCTCAATCACACTACTGAATGTCATGATGAACAAGAAACTCATCTGGTGCTTCTGTGTAATCAGTTAATCGTCCATTGAAATAAAAACAGTCCAATCACGTAATGTGCAAAACCAAGATGAACGCATTCATTCCGGAAATAAGAAACTTCTGTAGTATGCCTACAAATAGAAACTACTTACGTTCACGCACCTTCCGGTTACTGTGCCTGGTAAACTTGACGGCAGTCAACCAGTTCATATCAGGAAGTAGTGAAATATTATTAGAGTAATATCACAATGGATTATTGTGCTCTTATGCGCCGATTTCGTATTTTTTTTCGAACAAATGGATTTTGTTTTATGCCTCGTCAAGTAAAGAATTGAGAGATCGCGTGTGGTCCAATTATTCCACGACATACGAAACGCATTGTTTTCGTACTGTCTGATATTACAATAGGCAAAAAGCAGCAACATGTTGTTAAAAACGCATGCCTGAGGCGGCGATCGATACAGCGGCATACTGTGTTGGTTGTGTTTTTTTTATTTCATATTAATTTACGAACGATCGGATCGAATAGTAACATTTCTGATATTTCCGAAAAGTTTACGTAAAATTTGTTATCGAACTGTCTTAACCTATTAATTCATGATCCCTTCAAAGGTACAATGGCGTCACGTATCGATTGGCGCCCGAGGCGCTCGCTTCAGAAATATTGGTGCTATTTCTGCTAGGTATCTTAATGTTTAAGAAAGTATCTACCTTACAAATAATAATTATAAACTGAAAGCTATTAATACAAAGAAATTTTGGTCTATGTATCTCTTACGTGGTGCCAAACGATCATAAAACGGCATTTGCCTTAGAGAAGGGTTGACGGTCGCGTAATGTGCGGCTGTTTCAAATTCTGTTTAAATTGGAGCGAAAAGATCTAACCAGAATGGTAATAAAAATTCGTAACATTGAAACGTAGAAGTTATTTTATTGCGGTTATAGCGTCCCATGTTTAATTTATCGCCAACCCGTTGGGAGTTTTCTTTGTTTTATTATTATGCGAACTGACCGAATGCTCGTAACCCGTGAAACGAAAGCAAACGAAACTCCCACAAGGCCCGAAAAAAAAAAAATCCGAAATATTTTTAGTGCACGCGCCCGTCCTAGGGAAAAGAAAACGAATAAGTAAATTAGCCAGCAAATTTCCAAGGTTAGCGAATTAACAACGATCTCTTGTTCATTAAGGAAGTTATTTATAATTGCAAAGTGTTTTGTATGGCCCACTTACTAGTAGCTTCCCCGTATAAATAAACTGACGAATTTTATTTTAGTTCTGATCTATTAATATAAACAGTAAGTAAACATGGTCGTCACTGAACCTGTACCGCATCATCTGTAACGAAGTGACATGTCTTGTTGCAACTAGAACTATAGCGAACAAAATAATAGGAAGTAGTCTGTGTTCTGTCGAAACTGCCAGACGCGGATCGCGATTTCGATCTTTTTGGATCTCATCAGCGCGTCGCAGGCAGCTCCGACAGAACACAGACCAACCTTTACCTGCTGTCTTAACAGCGCGTTTTAGAAAATACCACAATTGGCGCGGTAAACGCCATCTGTAGCACGATGCTACATTTTAGGATTACGTATGTTCCAACAAGGTCCATTTAAAAATATGGATATATGTTCGATTATGGTAACGTGCCTATCACGTTGAGGTGAGCTACGCCGGGATTCGTTTCAGCAAGTAGATATCCATATTTTTAAATGGACCTTGTTGGAGCATATGTAATCCTCAAATGTAGCATCGTACTACAGATGGCGCTCACCACGCCATTTGTAGTATTTTCTAGAACTATAGCGTTCCACATACATTCGAAAAATTACGTGACCACAACAATTATTAGGCCAGCCAATGAACCGTATCTTCTTTTTTATAAGCGACGTACCCTATTCAGGGCGTCGACGTTTCCTGTTGCACATTGATGCTTTCAACTGCCGATGGATGTTGCATACCTGTCATCCGTCATGGAATCCGAATTCCGCTCGGTCCCTCGTGCGCGATAGTTTGACATTCGGTCACATCGAAATCCAACAAACAATGAGATAATAATAATTCTATGTATTGAGTTGAGAGAAGTACCTAAAGAGTCTTAGCAATCCTTAAAGGGTCAATTTGTTTAAGTAATTAACAACTTGAAAACTAAAGAAATTGTAATTACTTCACTACAGTGCATCCTTATCCTTTATACTTAATGCTTAAAAAAAAATTAAAACTTTTTGGCTACTAATGCTGGTGGGTGGACAATGTAGAAATGTGGGCATAAAAAAATGGCTTGCAGATAAACCGAAGATTCAGATTAAAATTAACAGAATATGGGTCAATATAACAAGAAGAAGATGATATGAGTGGAATGTCTAAATAAGAAAGAAAAAAGGTAAAGATAATGAAATCTGAAGAATATTGACAAAAATCTAACCTAACGAGACTTATATTGGCAGGGAAGAATTATAAGGGGAAAATTAATAACAACAGTAACAAAAGAGAAAAACATTAATGGAAAAAAGGATATGGAACGAGGAATATGAAAAATTACTCGGATCAATTAATCAGGATCAATAGTAAAGAGAAAAGTAATAACAAGAGGGAGAAGAGAATGGAGAAGCAGAAAAAAGGACACTGGCAAATGATTGATTACTAAAGAATTACATAGGAAAGAGGAAAAGAAAAAAGAAAATATATTATTCAATTTCCATACATCTCGAGATGGAATCATGAGTTAAAATAATATGAATAACAATAATAAAAAAAGCTTTTCTATTGGGATCCGTCAAATGGGNCGGTTTGTATTGTCTAATGACAAAAAAACTGTGAATGTTGTATATAAAGACATTCTGTAGTATATTTAGTATGTTCAGGGGGTATCTTTTGAAGATTTCCCCTTTTCGATAATAATCTAAAATTTTTCTATGGTGTTAACCTACTTAATCACATCTTAAGAAATATGTATAAATCAGTTGGATTTTCATTTCGCATCAACGGGATATTCTTTGTCTTGTTAAAATTTAAACAATCAATAACAAGACATACGTTTTTTGCCTTCTCCTAAATATAATACTGTAGTGCCGCCCATGTCTGCTTTGTCTTTGATTTGGACTTCATTTGAAAGTGGCTTCGTCTCTCATATAAAATATGTACAAAAATGTTGTACTTTCTGAACGCTGAACAGAATTTTTAAAAAGCTACTTCAAGCTGTTCGTCTTAAACTTATGACTTCTTTATATTGCAGTTACTTTTTTACCTGATTTTGTGATATCCTTAGTAACTTTTTATTTTCGACTTGTTATTTCAAAAACAAAAACATGTTCTTTACGGCGAAACTTTGAGAATACAGAAGCAAATGATTATGTATTAATGGATAGTAACAAAAAAGAGAGAAAACATCATACTTTGACCTATAAGCGCCTCCGCCAGAGTGAGGTTCGTATATTGGATAAACTGGTAGGAGTCCTGGCCAGCGGTTTAAAAACTGATGCCAAAACGAGATTATCCAATAGGCAATTTATGTCGACGGGTTTTTAGTCCAGTAGGAGAATGTTCGGTATGTTGCGCACGTATATCTAATGCTGTATTTATTACGTTTTGTAAAAAGAAGCTTTCGTTTTCAAACACCAATTTTACGACTGTATGAATCTGAAAGCATCTAAATATTTAACTGATCTGTGCCTAAAAGTATTTTGTAACGGAGCACGTAAAAAAGCATTTTATCGAAAAGTTAATGTTACCATTCGTGCGTGGGCATGGACATTGTTATGAATTACTAATAGAGTTTATGATGAATTGAAGAATAACCAAATTCTTATATCTAAGGTTCGCTAAAATTTGTCGCCAATTTATTACTGAATCCAAAAATTTGTCATTGGAAAATAGACGAAATGTTATCCTTATGTAAGGCATTACAGATTGCGTGTATTTCGAAATAGAAATGGCGTAGAAAAATATTGTAAGGGCTGAATGATGGTACTTTTACCTGTTTTATTCCGTCTCCAACTGATCAGCAAAAAACAATTACAAAGTCATCAAACTGGCACTGTACATACACAGGGTAAAATCGAAATAGAAATATTGTAGAAAAATACTGACAAATTAGTAACAAATTACAGTTCGCCCGGTGTTTTTCTACGACATTTCTGTTTCGAAATACGGTATGTCCAGTACCAGCTTGACCACTACAATGGTTTTTCGCTGATCAGCTCGAGGTTGGACAAAATGTATAAAGTATTATCTTTGAGCTACAAATTAAATCACTGAAGTATTTTACCGACCCTTTTATTTTTCGAGATCTATTATTGACTTCTACAAATATAGAGTTCTTTGTTGTCGTAGTTCTTCCACTATCTACCGCTTCATTTCTAACTTTTTCTATCCATATTATTTTGGTCATCCGCCTATAACACCACATTGTAATCCGTACCTCCAGGGGCGCAATAACGTTACAGTTTGACTGGGTGCTCCCAACTTTCAGGTTGGGTTATTATCTGAATCGACTGGGTGCCCAACCCAATCGAGTGGATGCTCAGGCACCCGTAGACCTCCCCTTGTTGCGCCCCTGCGTCTCTCTCTCTTCCGTAACGGCGAATCTTTTCTAGCATTTTCTCTTCAAATTATCGAGAATTTAACAGGTTCTGCTAGATGGAGTCCTATTTTTTATAATTTTTTTGAAAGATCCTATTTTCTCAAGTATAATAGCACCGGTTTAACGAGGGTATTCAGGAACGATCTATCTGTTATGCTTTATGAGAGGATTTCAGTTAATCTGCAGACGAATATCAGATACGTATTGTATTAGAAGGAGTAGGATGCTTAGGTATATGCAATAGCTCCCAGCTCTTTATGAGACTGACATTCCAATTCTCCTGTGAATGGCAATGCAATTAATAAGTCTGCCATATTCTTTGTTTGAAGATCAATTTCTACTTGACATGCTAATCCGTATCGCTCCCGTTCAATTTCCTTTGCCAATTATTTATTGGTTATCCATCTGAAAACCGATACGGTGAGAATTTATTACGTCCGGATCATCTTCGTGATTATTTCTACATATGTCGATATCATCAGGGGCGTACTTAGAACCACGGGTTGGCAGGGAAAGAGATGGGTCCTAGGAAATGTATTCAAACAGCTGTAGTTTACTGAATAATAAAAATTTAATAAAGTTTGCGTGAAGCTTCTACATTGAAATTTACAAAAAAAGAATGGTACAAAGTGGTGGCGATATAAAGCAGATGATAGTACAGGGTCGAGTCGCCTTCAATAAAAAGAAGCCACATCTATGCTCGCGAACGGTTAATCTAGAAATTCGTAAAAGATTGTTAAAGGTGTATGTTTAAAGCGCGGCGCTGTATGGGTGCGAAACATGGACGGTGGGCGCGGCGGAATAGAAAAGGTTAGAAGCGTTCGAAATGTGGTGTTGCCGGCAAATGATGAAGATACCGTGTATAGAGAAGGTTAGAAATGAAGAGGTATGAGAAAAAATAGGATAACGGAGGACTCTATGGAAGTCAATATGAAATAGGCGAGATAGGTTGGTAGGGCACCTTGTCAGACATGAAGATCTAGTCAGAGACTTATTAGAGGCAGAAACGGGAATTAGGAGGGGTAGAGGTAGACTTAGATTAAATTAATGTTCGGAAATAGTTAAGGATATGGAATGTTCTAGTTTTAGGGAAATGCGAAGTTTAGCCCAGGATAGGAAAGAATGGAGGTACGTGTCCAACCTGCCTTAGTACAATGATAAATCGAAAAATTGGCCAGTAAATGAACTGATGCTACCCTGATTCATTCAGCATCGGTGATGGAAGGATCTTTGAAGAAACACTACTCGTCAAACACTTTTAGATCCGAATCAGGACAGCATCAGATAAATTGAAAATTACAAGTATTACAATGTACCAAATATAATGCGACGGTATGCAATTATACATATCAGTGTGTGCATTGAAAATGTATTGATTAGAATGTTGGAAAGTAATTTGGCAACTGCCCTCACGTGAAAAGCCAGATCCTGCCAGCATTCTACAAATCAATTTCGTTACATACATATGCGCCTGTTTAGTAATTTATTACCTAATAAACGATGCCACCCTCACGAATGATTTGTTTGTTATTGTCCGTGATCGAAAGCCTACCCAAATTTCCAAACACATGTTGAATTTTACATTTTTAACACCGGTCCAACTTACTTTAAATGAAATACGTTTGTCAGATATAAAACGTGAAATGGAAATACTTTTTGGGGATTTCGATTGAGTTTATTATATCACCCTTTTAAAAATTTGACAGTAAAAGACTTTGACTTGATGGTAGTGAGTTTGTATTTTGCTTGTGATTGAGCCGTACAGCGCCCTCTAGTAGTAGAATCTTTATTTATCGTAATGTCAATATAGAGATTGTAGTCCCTTTGTTGTAAATTAGGATGAGTAATTTTTTTCGTTTACCATAATAAACTAATTCAAGTAACAAATGGTTCATTTGTATCATGAATTCGAAACTTCGACACGTACCTACGTCAATTGTAATTTTGTATTCAATACGTCGTGTGGGTATTGTTTTTTTTGTTTTGTTTTATCTTCCTTAGTAAGAGATGATAGACAAACGCCCGGCACTTTGCAAAAGTAGAGAGAGAGAAGAAGATTAATTCGGCGCGACATTTGTTGAAGTTTCCCAACAAAAACCTGGCACCGAAGTTTTTTGGAACGACGTCGTTGATCGCGCGACATCGACCGTTGGCCGTAGTTATCCAACAATTTCGTTCGTTTACAATCTATCCCGGCCGTCCGTTCACTTACTCCTAATCGATTCGGGTTCCAATCGGAAGTGGACGACCGGAAAAATAAGACTTGTTCCAAATGATCCGTCGTCTAATTTTAATCATATTTAATGGGTTCTTTTATCGAACACACGTGTTCGCCAATTTGTAGGTTAGTTGTACAGGGTGTTCTGTAATAGTTCTGTAACTTCGACAAAGAGAAGGTGCTGAAATACAGTCGCTACATTTATACAAAGACAAAGAACAAAATAAGTCCTGACATCGCATGCTCGTCGTTATCGTTAAAAGTTCCGCCTGAACACATAGAACATTTTATATTATTAAGGACCATTTGGCCACTTAAAATATTGGAAAGTACGATAATTGAGTGACCTACTTTTTCTTGACAATTTATTTTGTATCAGTATGTAACTTTTTGCAACTTTGGTTAAAACAAGCACCATCTTGGGTCGATGTAGTCTGGCGTGAATTTATCACTCCTCGGATGCCGGAACGGAAAATCCGGTGATCTTCGCTCGCATCCGGTAAAAAATTGGATCGAGACTGGATTTGCGTCCGGTCTCAGACGCTTTAAGGGATCCTTAATGTCGTCAACTCTCCACGCTTTTCTTTGGATGAATTAAAACAGATAACACTAAAGTACTGGTGGATATATAACATAAATATCCAAAATAAAATAGTCTTCATATAAAAGACGTTGGAATTTAGTTCCTTGTATACAGGACGATGACCATATGGCTGTTTATTCTAAACAAAATCCTTAAGAATTCTCCCTTAATAGTTTATATGAAGGTAGATTGAAATTTGGTGGCCTATTGGACGTCTGGAGATGAAGATTTGACTATGAAATTTGACTGAAAGTATTGAAGGCGTATATAAGTCTTTTGAAAAATGGTTGTCTTAATCAAATTTAATAGTTGAATAGTTAAACAAATTGTAATGGTGACTTTGAGAATCATCGAGTCATAAATGACGTAATTTGTTGTAAAAAGCTGGTAGATTTACCCATTTTGTCATGAGTGCAGCTTCGAGATGATAAATGGAAAGATGATGGCTCACCAATGGGTAAAACTGCCATCTTCCAGCGTCAGTTTAAAGCCTTTCCAGAATTCCTTTACGCCATTTGTATTTCGAAATACTCCACTTGCAGTGCCAGCTTGATATTTTCCAGTAATCGGGTGGAGCGACAAACTTTTGGATTTGGTGACAAAGTAGTGAGAAATTATAGTCCATTTTAGTAATAAGAAATGTACAGTCGACTCGATAATTTGAAACTCAAGGGACCAGAGATAAATCTCAAATTACCAAAAGTTCAAAATAACAAGCTTTTACATAACCACGAGAGGGAAGGAGGGACTTAAGTAAATAAGCGTTTGATCAAAATTCGCGATTTATTATTTCTATATTATTATTATCAATTAAATACAATAATACAATTATTTATAAATTTTTATTTCAAAAAAAAAGTCCGTGGACACAGATGTGTCATCGTCAACATGAGCACAATAAACAAACGACAGGTCTGTGCATGATAAACGCTTCAAATTATAGAGAGTAGGGAAGAGTGAGATACTACTCGTTCAACTTCAAATTACCGATGTTATTTTTCACAAGCAGATATTCGGGAACTTACTATTGTAAGGGGAATATCAGCACACGCGTTAAATTAATAAGGCGTGTTGTTTAATTCTGAGGGTGGAAGGTAGAAAAAAATAGAACTCTTGCAGCGAAGTCGACTTAATTATATATTTACAAATATTTACAGAGTATCTCCATCAGTTATTAGTAAGATTAACTATACAAGTGCAAGTCTCTCGTTCAAGTGCTTCTTCTTATATATAAACTTAAAACTAGTAACAAATACCAAGGGTGTGGCGAATGTCACCATTGGTGATTAACCCTTTAAAACAACTCTGTGGAGACGTACAAGGCGGGGCTTTGAAACTCAAAAATGTTGAAAGAGGGATGTTTACAATCTGTGAAAAATCTATATCAAAAATCAACAAACGGTACTTTCTAACTGTGAAACTCATAAAAATAAACATCCCATAATAAAAATGAAACTGTATTAGGGATCATAAAGGATCCTTCTTGAACCGTTACCCCTATAAACTAATTTAACAATTTACTTTATGCATCTAGCTATACTCGAAGGGTCTACTACCAAATAAACACCATGCCGCCTTGTAAATTTGTAAAACATTCTAAAAACTGAATGCAGGAAGAACTTTATGACCTGCATCAAAAAGGTCGGTCTTGACTCTGAAGAACCGAGTTATTCAATTTATCGAGTATTTTTCAAGGGTCCGAAAAAAAATTATCGAGAGATTCAAATTAACGAGTGTCAAATTATCGAAAGTCGACTATAATTTTGAAGTGCATTGTTTGATACAAGTTTTCATTTGGTATACAGTAAAGGTTTTGTAATCTAGTTAGTTACATGCAGGATGATGATGGGCCATATGGCTCGTTGTTTAGTGTTTACTCTAAATAAATCCATCTTTATTTCTAACAATATCTGAGTTTAGTCGGCGATAAAAGTTATTAGTCTTCATAATAAATACACGCGAGGAAGGAAGCTTTCGCGTTCGCGTCTGTTAAGGAGAAACATGCGAAGCAGAGGCTGCAAACAGCCCACTTTAATGGCCCATTTTATTAGACTCGGTGGCTGTTTAGGATGTCGACGCGTTTGTTTCATCGTCAGTCTGACGATGATACGCGCTTCGCGGCTTCCTATAATGGCAGCCTTCTACAATTCCCCGACGACGGCATTTTCACCGATGCTAAATGGTTGCGTTTGTATGCAAAAAAAATAAAGCCGTAGGTACATTTTGCACCGCTGCCGGCAAAGCGGCTTTTTTTATTATTTTCTGCCTCTGCAGATGACAGAAAAGAAAGGTATAATTAACAGTGACGAGGAACTATTAGTAGCCTTTTGTGCCTGTCTTTGTTTATACTGAAACAAAAATTAAATAAAAAAAAAAATACGAAGGAAGTTTGTTGAAAGCAGAGATAAAAAGTTTGTGGTGTGAAAACTCCACATAAGATAGTTGAGGCATTACAATAGCTCTTAAGAGTAGATTGTGGGGAAAATAATTATTAGTGTAAACTCTTTATAACGTCACTCGATTTAACGACAAACTCTTTAAAACGTCGAAATTACTTGACTTTGGTTGGTTCACATTGTTTTCTATACAATATTACACTCTATATAGCGCCACGCTCACTCTATTTAACGACAACAATGCGGCATTATAAATCATTAAGCAGTACTTTCTAAGTTGCCGAAATAGATAAGAACTGCAGCTGTGTACGTTGTTGAAGAAGACGATCCTGTCCCTCCACCAAGCATCAAACAAACACTTGATGCAGCGAAACTATTAAAAAAATACTTTTTATATAATCAAATTGATCCAGCAGT